>NW_025963588.1:300000-488536 GCF_910591885.1 Bombus terrestris
TGGGACAACGTGGGACAACGTGGGACATCGTGGGACAACGTGGGACAACGTGGGACATCGTGGGACAACGTGGGACAACGTGGGACACCGTTGGACACCGTGGGACACCGTTGGACACCGTTGGACATCGTTGGACACCGTGGGACAACGTGGGACAACGTGGGACAACGTGGGACACCGTTGGACATCGTTGGACACCGTGGGACAACGTGGGACAACGTGGGACAACGTGGGAGAACGTGGGACAACGTGGGACAACGTGGGACAACGTGGGACAACGTGGGACAACGTGGGACAACGTGGGACAACGTGGGACAACGTGGGACAACGTGGGACAACGTGGGACAACGTGGGACACCGTTGGACAACGTGGGACACCGTTGGACATCGTTGGACACCGTGGGACAACGTGGGACAACGTGGGACCACGTGGGACAACGTGGGACAACGTGGGACAACGTGGGACAACGTGGGACAACGTGGGACAACGTGGGACAACGTGGGACAACGTGGGACAACGTGGGACAACGTGGGACAACGTGGGACAACGTGGGACAACGTGGGACAACGTGGGACACCGTTAGACAACGTGGGACACCGTTGGACATCGTTGGACACCGTGGGACAACGTGGGACAACGTGGGACCACGTGGGACAACGTGGGACAACGTGGGACAACGTGGGACAACGTGGGACAACGTGGGACAACGTGGGACAACGTGGGACAACGTGGGACAACGTGGGACACCGTTGGACATCGTTGGACACCGTGGGACACCGTGGGACAACGTGGGACAACGTGGGACAACGTGGGACAACGTGGGAAACCATGGAACAACGTGGGACAACGTGGGACACCGTTGGACATCGTTGGACAACGTGGGACAACGTGGGACAACGTGGGACAACGTGGGACAACGTGGGACACCGTTGGACATCGTTGGACACCGTGGGACACCGTTGGACACCGTTGGACATCGTTGGACACCGTGGGACAACGTGGGACAACGTGGGACAACGTGGGACAACGTGGGACATCGTGGGACAACGTGGGACAACGTGGGACACCGTTGGGCAACGTTGGACACCGTGGGACACCGTGGGACAACGTGGGACAACGTGGGACAACGTGGGACAACGTGGGACAACGTGGGAAACCATGGAACAACGTGGGACAACGTGGGACACCGTTGGACATCGTTGGACAACGTGGGACAACGTGGGACAACGTGGGACAACGTGGGACAACGTGGGAAACCATGCAACAACGTGGGACAACGTGGGACACCGTTGGACATCGTTGGACAACGTGGGACAACGTGGGACAACGTGGGACAACGTGGGACACCGTTGGACATCGTTGGACATCGTTGGACATCGTTGGACATCGTGGGACACCGTTGGACATCGTTGGACATCGTTGGACACCGTTGGACATCGTTGGACATCGTTGGACATCGTTGGACACCGTTGGACACCGTTGGACACCGTTGGACATCGTTGGACACCGTGGGACAACGTGGGACAACGTGGGACAACGTGGGACAACGTGGGACAACGTGGGACAACGTGGGACATCGTGGGACAACGTGGGACAACGTGGGACAACGTGGGACAACGTGGGACAACGTGGGACACCGTTGGACACCGTGGGACACCGTTGGACACCGTTGGACATCGTTGGACACCGTGGGACAACGTGGGACAACGTGGGACAACGTGGGACACCGTTGGACATCGTTGGACACCGTGGGACAACGTGGGACAACGTGGGACAACGTGGGACAACGTGGGACAACGTGGGACAACGTGGGACAACGTGGGACAACGTGGGACAACGTGGGACAACGTGGGACATCGTGGGACAACGTGGGACAACGTGGGACAACGTGGGACAACGTGGGACACCGTTGGACAACGTGGGACACCGTTGGACATCGTTGGACACCGTGGGACAACGTGGGACAACGTGGGACCACGTGGGACAACGTGGGACAACGTGGGACAACGTGGGACAACGTGGGACAACGTGGGACAACGTGGGACAACGTGGGACAACGTGGGACAACGTGGGACATCGTGGGACAACGTGGGACAACGTGGGACAACGTGGGACAACGTGGGACACCGTTAGACAACGTGGGACACCGTTGGACATCGTTGGACACCGTGGGACAACGTGGGACAACGTGGGACCACGTGGGACAACGTGGGACAACGTGGGACAACGTGGGACAACGTGGGACAACGTGGGACAACGTGGGACAACGTGGGACAACGTGGGACAACGTGGGACACCGTTGGACATCGTTGGACACCGTGGGACACCGTGGGACAACGTGGGACAACGTGGGACAACGTGGGACAACGTGGGAAACCATGGAACAACGTGGGACAACGTGGGACACCGTTGGACATCGTTGGACAACGTGGGACAACGTGGGACAACGTGGGACAACGTGGGACAACGTGGGACAACGTGGGACACCGTTGGACACCGTGGGACACCGTTGGACACCGTTGGACATCGTTGGACACCGTGGGACAACGTGGGACAACGTGGGACAACGTGGGACAACGTGGGACAACGTGGGACAACGTGGGACAACGTGGGACAACGTGGGACAACGTGGGACAACGTGGGACAACGTGGGACAACGTGGGACAACGTGGGACAACGTGGGACACCGTTGGACAACGTGGGACACCGTTGGACATCGTTGGACACCGTGGGACAACGTGGGACAACGTGGGACAACGTGGGACAACGTGGGACAACGTGGGACACCGTTGGACATCGTTGGACATCGTTGGACATCGTTGGACATCGTGGGACACCGTTGGATATCGTTGGACATCGTTGGACACCGTTGGACATCGTTGGACATCGTTGGACATCGTTGGACACCGTTGGACACCGTTGGACACCGTTGGACATCGTTGGACACCGTGGGACAACGTGGGACAACGTGGGACAACGTGGGACAACGTGGGACAACGTGGGACAACGTGGGACATCGTGGGACAACGTGGGACAACGTGGGACAACGTGGGACAACGTGGGACAACGTGGGACAACGTGGGACAACGTGGGACAACGTGGGACAACGTGGGACAACGTGGGACAACGTGGGACAACGTGGGACAACGTGGGACACCGTTGGACATCGCTGGACACCGTTGGACATCGTTGTACACCGTGGGACAACGTGGGACAACGTGGGACAACGTGGGACACCGTTGGACACCGTTGCACACCGTTGGACACCGTTGGACATCGTTGGACACCGTGGGACAACGTGGGACAACGTGGGACAACGTGGGACATCGTGGGACAACGTGGGACAACGTGGGACAACGTGGGACAACGTTGGACACCGTTGGACACCGTTGGACACCGTGGGACAACGTCGGACAACGTGGGACAACGTGGGACAACGTGGGACAACGTGGGACAACGTGGGACAACGTGGGACAACGTGGGACAACGTGGGACAACGTGGGACAACGTGGGACATCGTGGGACAACGTGGGACAACGTGGGACAACGTGGGACAACGTGGGACAACGTGGGACAACGTGGGACAACGTGGGACAACGTGGGACAACGTGGGACAACGTGGGACAACGTGGGACAACGTGGGACAACGTGGGACAACGTGGGACAACGTGGGACATCGTTGGACACCGTTGGACATCGTTGGACACCGTGGGACAACGTGGGACAACGTGGGACAACGTGGGACAACGTGGGACAACGTGGGACAACGTGGGACAACGTGGGACAACGTGGGACAACGTGGGACAACGTGGGACAACGTGGGACAACGTGGGACACCGTTGGACATCGCTGGACACCGTTGGACATCGTTGTACACCGTGGGACATCGTTGGACATCGTTGGATATCGTTGGACACCGTGGGACAACGTGGGACAACGTGGGAAAACGTGGGACAACGTGGGACACCGTTGGACATCGCTGGACACCGTTGGACATCGTTGGACACCGTGGGACAACGTGGGACAACGTGGGACAACGTGGGACAACGTGGGACAACGTGGGACAACGTGGGACAACGTGGGACAACGTGGGAAAACGTGGGACAACGTGGGACACCGTTGGACATCGCTGGACACCGTTGGACATCGTTGGACACCGTGGGACACCGTTGGACACCGTTGGACATCGTTGGACACCGTGGGACAACGTGGGACAACGTGGGACAACGTGGGACAACGTGGGACAACGTGGGACAACGTGGGACAACGTGGAACAACGTGGGACAACGTGGGACAACGTGGGACAACGTGGGACATCGTGGGACAACGTGGGACAACGTGGGACAACGTGGGACAACGTGGGACACCGTTGGACAACGTGGGACACCGTTGGACATCGTTGGACACCGTGGGACAACGTGGGACAACGTGGGACCACGTGGGACAACGTGGGACAACGTGGGACAACGTGGGACAACGTGGGACAACGTGGGACAACGTGGGACAACGTGGGACAACGTGGGACAACGTGGGACACCGTTGGACATCGTTGGACACCGTGGGACACCGTGGGACAACGTGGGACAACGTGGGACAACGTGGGACAACGTGGGACAACGTGGGAAACCATGGAACAACGTGGGACAACGTGGGACACCGTTGGACATCGTTGGACAACGTGGGACAACGTGGGACAACGTGGGACAACGTGGGACAACGTGGGACAACGTGGGACACCGTTGGACACCGTGGGACACCGTTGGACACCGTTGGACATCGTTGGACACCGTGGGACAACGTGGGACAACGTGGGACAACGTGGGACAACGTGGGACAACGTGGGACAACGTGGGACAACGTGGGACAACGTGGGACAACGTGGGACAACGTGGGACAACGTGGGACAACGTGGGACAACGTGGGACAACGTGGGACACCGTTGTACAACGTGGGACACCGTTGGACATCGTTGGACACCGTGGGACAACGTGGGACAACGTGGGACAACGTGGGACAACGTGGGACAACGTGGGACACCGTTGGACATCGTTGGACATCGTTGGACATCGTTGGACATCGTTGGACATCGTTGGACACCGTTGGACACCGTTGGACACCGTTGGACATCGTTGGACACCGTGGGACAACGTGGGACAACGTGGGACAACGTGGGACAACGTGGGACAACGTGGGACACCGTTGGACACCGTGGGACGCCGTTGGACACCGTTGGACATCGTTGGACACCGTGGGACAACGTGGGACAACGTGGGACAACGTGGGACAACGTGGGACAACGTGGGACAACGTGGGACAACGTGGGACATCGTGGGACAACTTGGGACAACGTGGGACAACGTGGGACAACGTGGGACAACGTGGGACACCGTTGGACATCGTTGGACACCGTGGGACAACGTGGGACAACGTGGGACAACGTGGGACACCGTTGGACACCGTTGGACACCGTTGGACACCGTTGGACATCGTTGGACACCGTGGGACAACGTGGGACAACGTGGGACAACGTGGGACACCGTTGGACATCGCTGGACACCGTTGGACATCGTTGGACACCGTGGGACAACGTGGGACAACGTGGGACAACGTGGGACAACGTGGGACAACGTGGGACAACGTGGGACAACGTGGGACAACGTGGGAAAACGTGGGACAACGTGGGACACCGTTGGACATCGCTGGACACCGTTGGACATCGTTGGACACCGTGGGACAACGTGGGACAACGTGGGACATCGTGGGACAACGTGGGACAACGTGGGACATCGTGGGACAACGTGGGACAACGTGGGACAACGTGGGACAACGTGGGACAACGTGGGACACCGTTGGACACCGTTGGACACCGTTGGACACCGTTGGACATCGTTGGACACCGTGGGACAACGTGGGACAACGTGGGACAACGTGGGAAACCATGGAACAACGTGGGACAACGTGGGACACCGTTGGACATCGTTGGATATCGTTGGACACCGTGGGACAACGTGGGACAACGTGGGAAAACGTGGGACAACGTGGGACACCGTTGGACATCGCTGGACACCGTTGGACATCGTTGGACACCGTGGGACAACGTGGGACAACGTGGGACAACGTCGGACAACGTGGGACAACGTGGGACAACGTGGGACAACGTGGGACAACGTGGGAAAACGTGGGACAACGTGGGACACCGTTGGACATCGCTGGACACCGTTGGACATCGTTGGACACCGTGGGACAACGTGGGACAACGTGGGACATCGTGGGACAACGTGGGACAACGTGGGACAACGTGGGACATCGTGGGACACCGTGGGACAACGTGGGACAACGTGGGACAACGTGGGACAACGTCGGACAACGTGGGACAACGTGGGACATCGTGGGACAACGTGGGACAACGTGGGACAACGTGGGACAACGTGGGACAACGTGGGACACCGTTGGACACCGTGGGACACCGTTGGACACCGTTGGACATCGTTGGACACCGTGGGACAACGTGGGACAACGTGGGACAACGTGGGACAACGTGGGACATCGTGGACAACGTGGGACAACGTGGGACAACGTGGGACAACGTGGGACATCGTGGGACAACGTGGGACAACGTGGGACAACGTGGGACATCGTGGGACAACGTGGGACAACGTGGGACAACGTGGGACAACGTGGGACCACGTGGGACAACGTGGGACAACGTGGGACAACGTGGGACAACGTGGGACATCGTGGGACAACGTGGGACAACGTGGGACAACGTGGGACAACGTGGGACACCGTTGGACAACGTGGGACACCGTTGGACATCGTTGGACACCGTGGGACAACGTGGGACAACGTGGGACAACGTGGGACATCGTGGGACAACGTGGGACAACGTGGGACAACGTGGGACAACGTGGGACACCGTTGGACAACGTGGGACACCGTTGGACATCGTTGGACAACGTGGGACACCGTTGGACATCGTTGGACAACGTGGGACAACGTGGGACAACGTGGGACAACGTGGGACAACGTGGGACAACGTGGGACACCGTTGGACACCGTGGGACGCCGTTGGACACCGTTGGACATCGTTGGACACCGTGGGACAACGTGGGACAACGTGGGACAACGTGGGACAACGTGGGACAACGTGGGACAACGTGGGACAACGTGGGACAACGTGGGACAACGTGGGACAACGTGGGACAACGTGGGACAACGTGGGACAACGTGGGACAACGTGGGACACCGTTGGACAACGTGGGACACCGTTGGACATCGTTGGACACCGTGGGACAACGTGGGACAACGTGGGACAACGTGGGACAACGTGGGACAACGTGGGACACCGTTGGACATCGTTGGACATCGTTGGACATCGTGGGACACCGTTGGACATCGTTGGACATCGTTGGACACCGTTGGACACCGTTGGACAACGTGGGACATCGTGGGACAACGTGGGACAACGTGGGACAACGTGGGACAACGTGGGACACCGTTGGACACCGTGGGACACCGTTGGACACCGTTGGACACCGTTGGACATCGTTGGACATCGTTGGACATCGTGGGACACCGTTGGACATCGTTGGACATCGTGGGACACCGTTGGACATCGTTGGACATCGTTGGACACCGTTGGACATCGTTGGACATCGTTGGACATCGTTGGACACCGTTGGACACCGTTGGACACCGTTGGACATCGTTGGACACCGTGGGACAACGTGGGACAACGTGGGACAACGTGGGACAACGTGGGACAACGTGGGACAACGTGGGACATCGTGGGACAACGTGGGACAACGTGGGACAACGTGGGACACCGTTGGACACCGTTGGACACCGTTGGACACCGTTGGACATCGTTGGACACCGTGGGACAACGTGGGACAACGTGGGACAACGTGGGAAACCATGGAACAACGTGGGACAACGTGGGACACCGTTGGACAACGTGGGACAACGTGGGACAACGTGGGACAACGTGGGACAACGTGGGACATCGTGGGACAACGTGGGACAACGTGGGACAACGTGGGACAACGTGGGACACCGTTGGACAACGTGGGACACCGTTGGACATCGTTGGACACCGTGGGACAACGTGGGACAACGTGGGACCACGTGGGACAACGTGGGACAACGTGGGACAACGTGGGACAACGTGGGACACCGTTGGACAACGTGGGACACCGTTGGACATCGTTGGACACCGTGGGACAACGTGGGACAACGTGGGACCACGTGGGACAACGTGGGACAACGTGGGACAACGTGGGACACCGTTGGACACCGTGGGACAACGTGGGACAACGTGGGACCACGTGGGACAACGTGGGACAACGTGGGACAACGTGGGACAACGTGGGACATCGTGGGACAACGTGGGACAACGTGGGACAACGTGGGACAACGTGGGACAACGTGGGACACCGTTGGACACCGTTGGACATCGTTGGACACCGTGGGACAACGTGGGACAACGTGGGACAACGTGGGAAACCATGGAACAACGTGGGACAACGTGGGACACCGTTGGACATCGTTGGACATCGTTGGACACCGTGGGACAACGTGGGACAACGTGGGAAAACGTGGGACAACGTGGGACAACGTGGGACAACGTGGGACAACGTGGGACAACGTGGGACAACGTGGGACAACGTGGGACAACGTGGGACACCGTTGGACATCGTTGGACACCGTTGGACACCGTTGGACATCGTTGGACACCGTGGGACAACGTGGGACAACGTGGGACAACGTGGGACACCGTTGGACATCGTTGGACATCGTTGGACACCGTGGGACAACGTGGGACAACGTGGGAAAACGTGGGACAACGTGGGACAACGTGGGACAACGTGGGACAACGTGGGACATCGTGGGACAACGTGGGACAACGTGGGACAACGTGGGACAACGTGGGACAACGTGGGACACCGTTGGACAACGTGGGACACCGTTGGACATCGTTGGACACCGTGGGACAACGTGGGACAACGTGGGACCACGTGGGACAACGTGGGACAACGTGGGACAACGTGGGACACCGTTGGACACCGTGGGACAACGTGGGACAACGTGGGACCACGTGGGACAACGTGGGACAACGTGGGACAACGTGGGACAACGTGGGACATCGTGGGACAACGTGGGACAACGTGGGACAACGTGGGACAACGTGGGACAACGTGGGACAACGTGGGACAACGTGGGACAACGTGGGACAACGTGGGACAACGTGGGACAACGTGGGACAACGTGGGACACCGTTGGACAACGTGGGACACCGTTGGACATCGTTGGACACCGTGGGACAACGTGGGACAACGTGGGACAACGTGGGACAACGTGGGACAACGTGGGACACCGTTGGACATCGTTGGACATCGTTGGACATCGTGGGACACCGTTGGACATCGTTGGACATCGTTGGACACCGTTGGACACCGTTGGACAACGTGGGACATCGTGGGACAACGTGGGACAACGTGGGACAACGTGGGACAACGTGGGACACCGTTGGACACCGTGGGACACCGTTGGACACCGTTGGACACCGTTGGACATCGTTGGACATCGTTGGACATCGTGGGACACCGTTGGACATCGTTGGACATCGTGGGACACCGTTGGACATCGTTGGACATCGTTGGACACCGTTGGACATCGTTGGACATCGTTGGACATCGTTGGACACCGTTGGACACCGTTGGACACCGTTGGACATCGTTGGACACCGTGGGACAACGTGGGACAACGTGGGACAACGTGGGACAACGTGGGACAACGTGGGACAACGTGGGACATCGTGGGACAACGTGGGACAACGTGGGACAACGTGGGACACCGTTGGACACCGTTGGACACCGTTGGACACCGTTGGACATCGTCGGACACCGTGGGACAACGTGGGACAACGTGGGACAACGTGGGAAACCATGGAACAACGTGGGACAACGTGGGACACCGTTGGACAACGTGGGACAACGTGGGACAACGTGGGACAACGTGGGACAACGTGGGACATCGTGGGACAACGTGGGACAACGTGGGACAACGTGGGACAACGTGGGACACCGTTGGACAACGTGGGACACCGTTGGACATCGTTGGACACCGTGGGACAACGTGGGACAACGTGGGACCACGTGGGACAACGTGGGACAACGTGGGACAACGTGGGACAACGTGGGACACCGTTGGACAACGTGGGACACCGTTGGACATCGTTGGACACCGTGGGACAACGTGGGACAACGTGGGACCACGTGGGACAACGTGGGACAACGTGGGACAACGTGGGACACCGTTGGACACCGTGGGACAACGTGGGACAACGTGGGACCACGTGGGACAACGTGGGACAACGTGGGACAACGTGGGACAACGTGGGACATCGTGGGACAACGTGGGACAACGTGGGACAACGAGGGACAACGTGGGACAACGTGGGACAACGTGGGACAACGTGGGACATCGTGGGACAACGTGGGACAACGTGGGACCACGTGGGACAACGTGGGACAACGTGGGACACCGTTGGACACCGTGGGACACCGTTGGACACCGTTGGACATCGTTGGACACCGTGGGACAACGTGGGACAACGTGGGACAACGTGGGACAACGTGGGACATCGTGGGACAACGTGGGACAACGTGGGACAACGTGGGACAACGTGGGACAACGTGGGACACCGTTGGACACCGTGGGACACCGTTGGACACCGTTGGACATCGTTGGACACCGTGGGACAACGTGGGACAACGTGGGACAACGTGGGACAACGTGGGACAACGTGGGACAACGTGGGACAACGTGGGACATCGTGGGACAACTTGGGACAACGTGGGACAACGTGGGACAACGTGGGACACCGTTGGACATCGTTGGACACCGTGGGACAACGTGGGACAACGTGGGACAACGTGGGACACCGTTGGACACCGTTGGACACCGTTGGACACCGTTGGACATCGTTGGACACCGTGGGACAACGTGGGACAACGTGGGACAACGTGGGAAACCATGGAACAACGTGGGACAACGTGGGACACCGTTGGACATCGTTGGACAACGTGGGACAACGTGGGACAACGTGGGACAACGTGGGACAACGTGGGACAACGTGGGACAACGTGGGACACCGTTGGACACCGTGGGACACCGTTGGACACCGTTGGACATCGTTGGACACCGTGGGACAACGTGGGACAACGTGGGACAACGTGGGACAACGTGGGACAACGTGGGACAACGTGGGACAACATGGGACAACGTGGGACAACGTGGGACAACGTGGGACAACGTGGGACACCGCTGGACATCGTTGGACACCGTGGGACAACGTGGGACAACGTGGGACCACGTGGGACAACGTGGGACAACGTGGGACAACGTGGGACACCGTTGGACACCGTGGGACAACGTGGGACAACGTGGGACCACGTGGGACAACGTGGGACAACGTGGGACAACGTGGGACAACGTGGGACACCGTGGGACAACGTGGGACAACGTGGGACAACGTGGGACAACGTGGGACAACGTGGGACACCGTTGGACACCGTTGGACACCGTTGGACACCGTTGGACATCGTTGGACACCGTGGGACAACGTGGGACAACGTGGGACAACGTGGGACACCGTTGGACATCGTTGGACATCGTTGGACACCGTGGGACAACGTGGGACAACGTGGGAAAACGTGGGACAACGTGGGACAACGTGGGACAACGTGGGACAACGTGGGACAACGTGGGACATCGTGGGACAACGTGGGACAACGTGGGACAACGTGGGACAACGTGGGACAACGTGGGACACCGTTGGACAACGTGGGACACCGTTGGACATCGTTGGACACCGTGGGACAACGTGGGACAACGTGGGACCACGTGGGACAACGTGGGACAACGTGGGACAACGTGGGACACCGTTGGACACCGTGGGACAACGTGGGACAACGTGGGACCACGTGGGACAACGTGGGACAACGTGGGACAACGTGGGACAACGTGGGACATCGTGGGACAACGTGGGACAACGTGGGACAACGTGGGACAACGTGGGACAACGTGGAACACCGTTGGACACCGTTGGACACCGTTGGACACCGTTGGACATCGTTGGACACCGTGGGACAACGTGGGACAACGTGGGACAACGTGGGACACCGTTGGACATCGTTGGACATCGTTGGACACCGTGGGACAACGTGGGACAACGTGGGAAAACGAGGGACAACGTGGGACACCGTTGGACATCGCTGGACACCGTTGGACATCGTTGGACACCGTGGGACAACGTGGGACAACGTGGGACAACGTGGGACAACGTGGGACAACGTGGGACAACGTGGGACAACGTGGGACAACGTGGGACAACGTGGGAAAACGTGGGACAACGTGGGACACCGTTGGACATCGCTGGACACCGTTGGACATCGTTGGACACCGTGGGACAACGTGGGACAACGTGGGACATCGTGGGACAACGTGGGACAACGTGGGACAACGTGGGACATCGTGGGACACCGTGGGACAACGTGGGACAACGTGGGACAACGTGGGACAACGTCGGACAACGTGGGACAACGTGGGACATCGTGGGACAACGTGGGACAACGTGGGACAACGTGGGACAACGTGGGACAACGTGGGACACCGTTGGACACCGTGGGACACCGTTGGACACCGTTGGACATCGTTGGACACCGTGGGACAACGT
Organism: Bombus terrestris; assembly: GCF_910591885.1. Taxonomy (NCBI): domain Eukaryota; kingdom Metazoa; phylum Arthropoda; class Insecta; order Hymenoptera; family Apidae; genus Bombus; species Bombus terrestris. The sequence continues at coordinate 312,741 of NW_025963588.1, forward strand.
GGGACAACGTGGGACAACGTGGGACAACGTGGGACATCGTGGACAACGTGGGACAACGTGGGACAACGTGGGACAACGTGGGACATCGTGGGACAACGTGGGACAACGTGGGACAACGTGGGACATCGTGGGACAACGTGGGACAACGTGGGACAACGTGGGACAACGTGGGACCACGTGGGACAACGTGGGACAACGTGGGACAACGTGGGACAACGTGGGACAACGTGGGACATCGTGGGACAACGTGGGACAACGTGGGACAACGTGGGACAACGTGGGACACCGTTGGACAACGTGGGACACCGTTGGACATCGTTGGACCCCGTGGGACAACGTGGGACAACGTGGGACAACGTGGGACAACGTGGGACAACGTGGGACATCGTGGGACAACGTGGGACAACGTGGGACAACGTGGGACAACGTGGGACAACGTGGGACATCGTGGGACAACGTGGGACAACGTGGGACAACGTGGGACAACGTGGGACAACGTGGGACACCGTTGGACACCGTGGGACACCGTTGGACACCGTTGGACATCGTTGGACACCGTGGGACAACGTGGGACAACGTGGGACAACGTGGGACAACGTGGGACAACGTGGGACAACGTGGGACAACGTGGGACATCGTGGGACAACTTGGGACAACGTGGGACAACGTGGGACAACGTGGGACAACGTGGGACACCGTTGGACATCGTTGGACACCGTGGGACAACGTGGGACAACGTGGGACAACGTGGGACACCGTTGGACACCGTTGGACACCGTTGGACACCGTTGGACATCGTTGGACACCGTGGGACAACGTGGGACAACGTGGGACAACGTGGGACACCGTTGGACACCGTGGGACAACGTGGGACAACGTGGGACCACGTGGGACAACGTGGGACAACGTGGGACAACGTGGGACAACGTGGGACATCGTGGGACAACGTGGGACAACGTGGGACAACGTGGGACAACGTGGGACAACGTGGGACACCGTTGGACACCGTTGGACACCGTTGGACACCGTTGGACATCGTTGGACACCGTGGGACAACGTGGGACAACGTGGGACAACGTGGGAAACCATGGAACAACGTGGGAAAACGTGGGACACCGTTGGACAACGTGGGACAACGTGGGACAACGTGGGACAACGTGGGACAACGTGGGACATCGTGGGACAACGTGGGACAACGTGGGACAACGTGGGACAACGTGGGACACCGTTGGACAACGTGGGACACCGTTGGACATCGTTGGACACCGTGGGACAACGTGGGACAACGTGGGACCACGTGGGACAACGTGGGACAACGTGGGACAACGTGGGACAACGTGGGACACCGTTGGACAACGTGGGACACCGTGGGACATCGTTGGACACCGTGGGACAACGTGGGACAACGTGGGACCACGTGGGACAACGTGGGACAACGTGGGACAACGTGGGACACCGTTGGACACCGTGGGACAACGTGGGACAACGTGGGACCACGTGGGACAACGTGGGACAACGTGGGACAACGTGGGACAACGTGGGACATCGTGGGACAACGTGGGACAACGTGGGACAACGTGGGACAACGTGGGACAACGTGGGACACCGTTGGACACCGTTGGACAACGTTGGACACCGTGGGACAACGTGGGACAACGTGGGACAACGTGGGAAACCATGGAACAACGTGGGACAACGTGGGACACCGTTGGACATCGTTGGACATCGTTGGACACCGTGGGACAACGTGGGACAACGTGGGAAAACGTGGGACAACGTGGGACACCGTTGGACATCGCTGGACACCGTTGGACATCGTTGGACACCGTGGGACAACGTGGGACAACGTGGGACAACGTGGGACAACGTGGGACAACGTGGGACAACGTGGGACAACGTGGGACAACGAGGGACAACGTGGGAAAACGTGGGACAACGTGGGACACCGTTGGACATCGCTGGACACCGTTGGACATCGTTGGACACCGTGGGACAACGTGGGACAACGTGGGACATCGTGGGACAACGTGGGACAACGTGGGACAACGTGGGACATCGTGGGACACCGTGGGACAACGTGGGACAACGTGGGACAACGTGGGACAACGTCGGACAACGTGGGACAACGTGGGACATCGTGGGACAACGTGGGACAACGTGGGACAACGTGGGACAACGTGGGACAACGTGGGACACCGTTGGACACCGTGGGACACCGTTGGACACCGTTGGACATCGTTGGACACCGTGGGACAACGTGGGACAACGTGGGACAACGTGGGACAACGTGCGACATCGTGGGACAACGTGGGACAACGTGGGACAACGTGGGACAACGTGGGACATCGTGGGACAACGTGGGACAACGTGGGACAACGTGGGACATCGTGGGACAACGTGGGACAACGTGGGACAACGTGGGACAACGTGGGACAACGTGGGACATCGTGGGACAACGTGGGACAACGTGGGACAACGTGGGACAACGTGGGACAACGTGGGACACCGTTGGACACCGTGGGACACCGTTGGACACCGTTGGACATCGTTGGACACCGTGGGACAACGTGGGACAACGTGGGACAACGTGGGACAACGTGGGACAACGTGGGACAACGTGGGACAACGTGGGACATCGTGGGACAACTTGGGACAACGTGGGACAACGTGGGACAACGTGGGACAACGTGGGACACCGTTGGACATCGTTGGACACCGTGGGACAACGTGGGACAACGTGGGACAACGTGGGACACCGTTGGACACCGTTGGACACCGTTGGACACCGTTGGACATCGTTGGACACCGTGGGACAACGTGGGACAACGTGGGACAACGTGGGAAACCATGGAACAACGTGGGACAACGTGGGACACCGTTGGACATCGTTGGACAACGTGGGACAACGTGGGACAACGTGGGACAACGTGGGACAACGTGGGACAACGTGGGACAACGTGGGACACCGTTGGACACCATGGGACACCGTTGGACACCGTTGGACATCGTTGGACACCGTGGGACAACGTGGGACAACGTGGGACAACGTGGGACAACGTGGGACAACGTGGGACAACGTGGGACAACGTGGGACAACGTGGGACAACGTGGGACAACGTGGGACAACGTGGGACAACGTGGGACACCGTTGGACACCGTGGGACAACGTGGGACAACGTGGGACCACGTGGGACAACGTGGGACAACGTGGGACAACGTGGGACAACGTGGGACATCGTGGGACAACGTGGGACAACGTGGGACAACGTGGGACAACGTGGGACAACGTGGGACACCGTTGGACACCGTTGGACACCGTTGGACACCGTTGGACATCGTTGGACACCGTGGGACAACGTGGGACAACGTGGGACAACGTGGGACACCGTTGGACATCGTTGGACATCGTTGGACACCGTGGGACAACGTGGGACAACGTGGGAAAACGTGGGACAACGTGGGACACCGTTGGTCATCGCTGGACACCGTTGGACATCGTTGGACACCGTGGGACAACGTGGGACAACGTGGGACATCGTGGGACAACGTGGGACAACGTGGGACAACGTGGGACAACGTGGGACAACGTGGGAAAACGTGGGACAACGTGGGACACCGTTGGACATCGCTGGACACCGTTGGACATCGTTGGACACCGTGGGACAACGTGGGACAACGTGGGACAACGTGGGACAACGTGGGACAACGTGGGACAACGTGGGACATCGTGGGACACCGTGGGACAACGTGGGACATCGTGGGACAACGTGGGACAACGTGGGACAACGTGGGACAACGTGGGACAACGTGGGACACCGTTGGACACCGTGGGACACCGTTGGACACCGTTGGACATCGTTGGACACCGTGGGACAACGTGGGACAAAGTGGGACAACGTGGGACAACGTGGGACATCGTGGACAACGTGGGACAACGTGGGACAACGTGGGACAACGTGGGACATCGTGGGACAACGTGGGACAACGTGGGACAACGTGGGACATCGTGGGACAACGTGGGACAACGTGGGACAACGTGGGACAACGTGGGACCACGTGGGACAACGTGGGACAACGTGGGACAACGTGGGACAACGTGGGACAACGTGGGACATCGTGGGACAACGTGGGACAACGTGGGACAACGTGGGACAACGTGGGACACCGTTGGACAACGTGGGACACCGTTGGACATCGTTGGACACCGTGGGACAACGTGGGACAACGTGGGACAACGTGGGACAACGTGGGACAACGTGGGACATCGTGGGACAACGTGGGACAACGTGGGACAACGTGGGACAACGTGGGACAACGTGGGACAACGTGGGACACCGTTGGACACCGTGGGACACCGTTGGACACCGTTGGACATCGTTGGACACCGTGGGACAACGTGGGACAACGTGGGACAACGTGGGACATCGTGGGACAACTTGGGACAACGTGGGACAACGTGGGACAACGTGGGACAACGTGGGACACCGTGGGACATCGTTGGACACCGTGGGACAACGTGGGACAACGTGGGACAACGTGGGACACCGTTGGACACCGTTGGACACCGTTGGACACCGTTGGACATCGTTGGACACCGTGGGACAACGTGGGACAACGTGGGACAACGTGGGACACCGTTGGACACCGTGGGACAACGTGGGACAACGTGGGACAACGTGGGACAACGTGGGACAACGTGGGACAACGTGGGACAACGTGGGACAACGTGGGACAACGTGGGACAACGTGGGACAACGTGGGACAACGTGGGACAACGTGGGACACCGTTGGACACCGTTGGACACCGTTGGACACCGTTGGACATCGTTGGACACCGTGGGACAACGTGGGACAACGTGGGACAACGTGGGACACCGTTGGACATCGTTGGACATCGTTGGACACCGTGGGACAACGTGGGACAACGTGGGAAAACGTGGGACAACGTGGGACACCGTTGGACACCGTTGGACATCGTTGGACACCGTGGGACAACGTGGGACAAAGTGGGACAACGTGGGACAACGTGGGACATCGTGGACAACGTGGGACAACGTGGGACAACGTGGGACAACGTGGGACATCGTGGGACAACGTGGGACAACGTGGGACAACGTGGGACATCGTGGGACAACGTGGGACAACGTGGGACAACGTGGGACAACGTGGGACCACGTGGGACAACGTGGGACAACGTGGGACAACGTGGGACAACGTGGGACAACGTGGGACATCGTGGGACACCGTTGGACAACGTGGGACACCGTTGGACATCGTTGGACACCGTGGGACAACGTGGGACAACGTGGGACAACGTGGGACATCGTGGGACAACGTGGGACAACGTGGGACAACGTGGGACAACGTGGGACACCGTTGGACAACGTGGGACACCGTTGGACATCGTTGGACAACGTGGGACACCGTTGGACATCGTTGGACAACGTGGGACAACGTGGGACAACGTGGGACAACGTGGGACAACGTGGGACAACGTGGGACACCGTTGGACACCGTGGGACACCGTTGGACACCGTTGGACATCGTTGGACACCGTGGGACAACGTGGGACAACGTGGGACAACGTGGGACAACGTGGGACAACGTGGGACAACGTGGGACAACGTGGGACAACGTGGGACAACGTGGGACACCGTTGGACAACGTGGGACACCGTTGGACATCGTTGGACACCGTGGGACAACGTGGGACAACGTGGGACAACGTGGGACAACGTGGGACAACGTGGGACACCGTTGGACATCGTTGGACATCGTTGGACATCGTGGGACACCGTTGGACATCGTTGGACATCGTTGGACACCGTTGGACACCGTTGGACAACGTGGGACATCGTGGGACAACGTGGGACAACGTGGGACAACGTGGGACAACGTGGGACAACGTGGGACACCGTTGGACACCGTGGGACACCGTTGGACACCGTTGGACATCGTTGGACATCGTTGGACATCGTGGGACACCGTTGGACACCGTTGGACATCGTTGGACACCGTGGGACAACGTGGGACAACGTGGGACCACGTGGGACAACGTGGGACAACGTGGGACAACGTGGGACACCGTTGGACACCGTGGGACAACGTGGGACAACGTGGGACCACGTGGGACAACGTGGGACAACGTGGGACAACGTGGGACAACGTGGGACATCGTGGGACAACGTGGGACAACGTGGGACAACGTGGGACAACGTGGGACAACGTGGGACACCGTTGGACACCGTTGGACATCGTTGGACACCGTGGGACAACGTGGGACAACGTGGGACAACGTGGGAAACCATGGAACAACGTGGGACAACGTGGGACACCGTTGGACATCGTTGGACATCGTTGGACACCGTGGGACAACGTGGGACAACGTGGGAAAACGTGGGACAACGTGGGACACCGTTGGACATCGCTGGACACCGTGGGACATCGTTGGACACCGTGGGACAACGTGGGACAACGTGGGACAACGTGGGACAACGTGGGACAACGTGGGACAACGTGGGACAACGTGGGACAACGTGGGACAACGTGGGAAAACGTGGGACAACGTGGGACACCGTTGGACATCGCTGGACACCGTTGGACATCGTTGGACACCGTGGGACAACGTGGGACAACGTGGGACATCGTGGGACAACGTGGGACAACGTGGGACAACGTGGGACATCGTGGGACACCGTGGGACAACGTGGGACAACGTGGGACAACGTGGGACAACGTCGGACAACGTGGGACAACGTGGGACATCGTGGGACAACGTGGGACAACGTGGGACAACGTGGGACAACGTGGGACACCGTTGGACACCGTGGGACACCGTTGGACACCGTTGGACATCGTTGGACACCGTGGGACAACGTGGGACAACGTGGGACAACGTGGGACAACGTGCGACATCGTGGGACAACGTGGGACAACGTGGGACAACGTGGGACAACGTGGGACATCGTGGGACAACGTGGGACAACGTGGGACAACGTGGGACATCGTGGGACAACGTGGGACCACGTGGGACAACGTGGGACAACGTGGGACAACGTGGGACAACGTGGGACATCGTGGGACAACGTGGGACAACGTGGGACAACGTGGGACAACGTGGGACAACGTGGGACACCGTTGGACACCGTTGGACACCGTTGGACACCGTTGGACATCGTTGGACACCGTGGGACAACGTGGGACAACGTGGGACAACGTGGGACACCGTTGGACATCGTTGGACATCGTTGGACACCGTGGGACAACGTGGGACAACGTGGGAAAACGTGGGACAACGTGGGACACCGTTGGTCATCGCTGGACACCGTTGGACATCGTTGGACACCGTGGGACAACGTGGGACAACGTGGGACATCGTGGGACAACGTGGGACAACGTGGGACAACGTGGGACAACGTGGGACAACGTGGGAAAACGTGGGACAACGTGGGACACCGTTGGACATCGCTGGACACCGTTGGACATCGTTGGACACCGTGGGACAACGTGGGACAACGTGGGACATCGTGGGACAACGTGGGACAACGTGGGACAACGTGGGACATCGTGGGACACCGTGGGACAACGTGGGACATCGTGGGACAACGTGGGACAACGTGGGACAACGTGGGACAACGTGGGACAACGTGGGACACCGTTGGACACCGTGGGACACCGTTGGACACCGTTGGACATCGTTGGACACCGTGGGACAACGTGGGACAACGTGGGACAACGTGGGACAACGTGGGACATCGTGGACAACGTGGGACAACGTGGGACAACGTGGGACAACGTGGGACATCGTGGGACAACGTGGGACAACGTGGGACAACGTGGGACATCGTGGGACAACGTGGGACAACGTGGGACAACGTGGGACAACGTGGGACCACGTGGGACAACGGGGGACAACGTGGGACAACGTGGGACAACGTGGGACAACGTGGGACATCGTGGGACAACGTGGGACAACGTGGGACAACGTGGGACAACGTGGGACACCGTTGGACAACGTGGGACACCGTTGGACATCGTTGGACACCGTGGGACAACGTGGGACAACGTGGGACAACGTGGGACAACGTGGGACAACGTGGGACATCGTGGGACAACGTGGGACAACGTGGGACAACGTGGGACAACGTGGGACAACGTGGGACAACGTGGGACACCGTTGGACACCGTGGGACACCGTTGGACACCGTTGGACATCGTTGGACACCGTGGGACAACGTGGGACAACGTGGGACAACGTGGGACATCGTGGGACAACGTGGGACAACGTGGGACAACGTGGGACAACGTGGGACAACGTGGGACACCGTTGGACATCGTTGGACACCGTGGGACAACGTGGGACAACGTGGGACAACGTGGGACACCGTTGGACACCGTTGGACACCGTTGGACACCGTTGGACATCGTTGGACACCGTGGGACAACGTGGGACAACGTGGGACAACGTGGGACACCGTTGGACACCGTGGGACAACGTGGGACAACGTGGGACCACGTGGGACAACGTGGGACAACGTGGGACAACGTGGGACAACGTGGGACATCGTGGGACAACGTGGGACAACGTGGGACAACGTGGGACAACGTGGGACAACGTGGGACACCGTTGGACACCGTTGGACACCGTTGGACACCGTTGGACATCGTTGGACACCGTGGGACAACGTGGGACAACGTGGGACAACGTGGGACACCGTTGGACATCGTTGGACATCGTTGGACACCGTGGGACAACGTGGGACAACGTGGGAAAACGTGGGACAACGTGGGACACCGTTGGACACCGTTGGACATCGTTGGACACCGTGGGACAACGTGGGACAAAGTGGGACAACGTGGGACAACGTGGGACATCGTGGACAACGTGGGACAACGTGGGACAACGTGGGACAACGTGGGACATCGTGGGACAACGTGGGACAACGTGGGACAACGTGGGACATCGTGGGACAACGTGGGACAACGTGGGACAACGTGGGACAACGTGGGACAACGTGGGACACCGTTGGACAACGTGGGACACCGTTGGACATCGTTGGACACCGTGGGACAACGTGGGACAACGTGGGACAACGTGGGACATCGTGGGACAACGTGGGACAACGTGGGACAACGTGGGACAACGTGGGACACCGTTGGACAACGTGGGACACCGTTGGACATCGTTGGACAACGTGGGACACCGTTGGACATCGTTGGACAACGTGGGACAACGTGGGACAACGTGGGACAACGTGGGACAACGTGGGACAACGTGGGACACCGTTGGACACCGTGGGACACCGTTGGACAGCGTTGGACATCGTGGGACACCGTGGGACAACGTGGGACAACGTGGGACAACGTGGGACAACGTGGGACAACGTGGGACAACGTGGGACAACGTGGGACAACGTGGGACAACGTGGGACACCGTTGGACAACGTGGGACACCGTTGGACATCGTTGGACACCGTGGGACAACGTGGGACAACGTGGGACAACGTGGGACAACGTGGGACAACGTGGGACACCGTTGGACATCGTTGGACATCGTTGGACATCGTGGGACACCGTTGGACATCGTTGGACATCGTTGGACACCGTTGGACACCGTTGGACAACGTGGGACATCGTGGGACAACGTGGGACAACGTGGGACAACGTGGGACAACGTGGGACAACGTGGGACACCGTTGGACACCGTGGGACACCGTTGGACACCGTTGGACATCGTTGGACATCGTTGGACATCGTGGGACACCGTTGGACATCGTTGGACATCGTGGGACACCGTTGGACATCGTTGGACATCGTTGGACATCGTTGGACACCGTTGGACATCGTTGGACACCGTTGGACATCGTTGGACACCGTTGGACACCGTTGGACACCGTTGGACATCGTTGGACACCGTGGGACAACGTGGGACAACGTGGGACAACGTGGGACAACGTGGGACAACGTGGGACATCGTGGGACAACGTGGGACAACGTGGGACAACGTGGGACACCGTTGGACACCGTTGGACACCGTTGGACACCGTTGGACACCGTTGGACACCGTGGGACAACGTGGGACAACGTGGGACAACGTGGGACAACGTGGGACAACGTGGGACAACGTGGGACAACGTGGGACAACGTGGGACAACGTGGGACATCGTGGGACAACGTGGGACAACGTGGGACAACGTGGGACAAAGTGGGACATCGTTGGACACCGTTGGACACCGTGGGACAACGTGGGACAACGTGGGACAACGTGGGACAACGTGGGACAACGTGGGACAACGTGGGACAACGTGGGACAACGTGGGACAACGTGGGACACCGTTGGACACCGTTGGACATCGTTGGACATCGTTGGACATCGTGGGACACCGTTGGACATCGTTGGACATCGTTGGACACCGTTGGACATCGTCGGACACCGTTGGACATCGTTGGACATCGTTGGACACCGTTGGACATCGTTGGACACCGTTGGACATCGTTGGACACCGTTGGACATCGTTGGACATCGTTGGACAACGTGGGACATCGTGGGACAACGTGGGACAACGTGGGACAACGTGGGACAACGTGGGACACCGTTGGACAACGTGGGACACCGTTGGATATCGTTGGACACCGTGGGACAACGTGGGACAACGTGGGACCACGTGGGACACCGTTGGACACCGTTGGACATCGTTGGACATCGTTGGACATCGTGGGACACCGTTGGACATCGTTGGACATCGTTGGACACCGTTGGACATCGTTGGACATCGTTGGACATCGTTGGACACCGTTGGACACCGTTGGACACCGTTGGACACCGTTGGACATCGGTGGACATCGTGGGACACCGTTGGACACCGTTGGACATCGTTGGACACCGTTGGACACCGTGGGACAACGTGGGACAACGTGGGACAACGTGGGACAACGTGGGACAACGTGGGACAACGTGGGACACCGTTGGACACCGTGGGACACCGTTGGACAACGTGGGACAACGTGGGACAACGTGGGACAACGTGGGACACCGTTGGACACCGTGGGACACCGTTGGACACCGTTGGACATCGTTGGACACCGTGGGACAACGTGGGACAACGTGGGACAACGTGGGAAACCATGGAACAACGTGGGACAACGTGGGACAACGTGGGACAACGTGGGACAACGTGGGAGAACGTGGGACACCGTTGGACACCGTGGGACACCGTTGGACACCGTTGGACACCGTGGGACAACGTGGGACAACGTGGGACAACGTGGGACAACGTGGGACAACGTGGGACACCGTTGGACACCGTGGGACACCGTTGGACACCGTTGGACATCGTTGGACACCGTGGGACAACGTGGGACAACGTGGGACAACGTGGGAAACCATGGAACAACGTGGGACAACGTGGGACAACGTGGGACAACGTGGGACACCGTGGGACACCGTTGGACACCGTTGGACACCGTTGGACACCGTGGGACAACATGGGACAACGTGGGACAACGTGGGACAACGTGGGACAACGTGGGACAACGTGGGACATCGTTGGACAACGTGGGACAACGTGGGACAACGTGGGACATCGTGGGACAACGTGGGACAACGTGGGACAACGTGGGACATCGTGGGACAACGTGGGACAACGTGGGACAACGTGGGACAACGTGGGACCACGTGGGACAACGTGGGACAACGTGGGACAACGTGGGACAACGTGGGACAACGTGGGACAACGTGGGACATCGTGGACAACGTGGGACAACGTGGGACAACGTGGGACAACGTGGGACATCGTGGGACAACGTGGGACAACGTGGGACAACGTGGGACATCGTGGGACAACGTGGGACAACGTGGGACAACGTGGGACAACGTGGGACCACGTGGGACAACGTGGGACAACGTGGGACAACGTGGGACAACGTGGGACAACGTGGGACATCGTGGGACAACGTGGGACAACGTGGGACAACGTGGGACAACGTGGGACACCGTTGGACAACGTGGGACACCGTTGGACATCGTTGGACACCGTGGGACAACGTGGGACAACGTGGGACAACGTGGGACATCGTGGGACAACGTGGGACAACGTGGGACAACGTGGGACAACGTGGGACACCGTTGGACAACGTGGGACACCGTTGGACATCGTTGGACAACGTGGGACACCGTTGGACATCGTTGGACAACGTGGGACAACGTGGGACAACGTGGGACAACGTGGGACAACGTGGGACAACGTGGGACACCGTTGGACACCGTGGGACACCGTTGGACACCGTTGGACATCGTTGGACACCGTGGGACAACGTGGGACAACGTGGGACAACGTGGGACAACGTGGGACAACGTGGGACAACGTGGGACAACGTGGGACAACGTGGGACAACGTGGGACACCGTTGGACAACGTGGGACACCGTTGGACATCGTTGGACACCGTGGGACAACGTGGGACAACGTGGGACAACGTGGGACAACGTGGGACAACGTGGGACACCGTTGGACATCGTTGGACATCGTTGGACATCGTGGGACACCGTTGGACATCGTTGGACATCGTTGGACACCGTTGGACACCGTTGGACAACGTGGGACATCGTGGGACAACGTGGGACAACGTGGGACAACGTGGGACAACGTGGGACAACGTGGGACACCGTTGGACACCGTGGGACACCGTTGGACACCGTTGGACATCGTTGGACATCGTTGGACATCGTGGGACACCGTTGGACATCGTTGGACATCGTGGGACACCGTTGGACATCGTTGGACATCGTTGGACATCGTTGGACACCGTTGGACATCGTTGGACACCGTTGGACATCGTTGGACACCGTTGGACACCGTTGGACACCGTTGGACATCGTTGGACACCGTGGGACAACGTGGGACAACGTGGGACAACGTGGGACAACGTGGGACAACGTGGGACATCGTGGGACAACGTGGGACAACGTGGGACAACGTGGGACACCGTTGGACACCGTTGGACACCGTTGGACACCGTTGGACACCGTTGGACACCGTGGGACAACGTGGGACAACGTGGGACAACGTGGGACAACGTGGGACAACGTGGGACAACGTGGGACAACGTGGGACAACGTGGGACAACGTGGGACATCGTGGGACAACGTGGGACAACGTGGGACAACGTGGGACAAAGTGGGACATCGTTGGACACCGTTGGACACCGTGGGACAACGTGGGACAACGTGGGACAACGTGGGACAACGTGGGACAACGTGGGACAACGTGGGACAACGCGGGACAACGTGGGACAACGTGGGACACCGTTGGACACCGTTGGACATCGTTGGACATCGTTGGACATCGTGGGACACCGTTGGACATCGTTGGACATCGTTGGACACCGTTGGACATCGTCGGACACCGTTGGACATCGTTGGACATCGTTGGACACCGTTGGACATCGTTGGACACCGTTGGACATCGTTGGACACCGTTGGACATCGTTGGACATCGTTGGACAACGTGGGACATCGTGGGACAACGTGGGACAACGTGGGACAACGTGGGACAACGTGGGACACCGTTGGACAACGTGGGACACCGTTGGATATCGTTGGACACCGTGGGACAACGTGGGACAACGTGGGACCACGTGGGACACCGTTGGACACCGTTGGACATCGTTGGACATCGTTGGACATCGTGGGACACCGTTGGACATCGTTGGACATCGTTGGACACCGTTGGACATCGTTGGACATCGTTGGACATCGTTGGACACCGTTGGACACCGTTGGACACCGTTGGACACCGTTGGACATCGGTGGACATCGTGGGACACCGTTGGACACCGTTGGACATCGTTGGACACCGTTGGACACCGTGGGACAACGTGGGACAACGTGGGACAACGTGGGACAACGTGGGACAACGTGGGACAACGTGGGACACCGTTGGACACCGTGGGACACCGTTGGACAACGTGGGACAACGTGGGACAACGTGGGACAACGTGGGACACCGTTGGACACCGTGGGACACCGTTGGACACCGTTGGACATCGTTGGACACCGTGGGACAACGTGGGACAACGTGGGACAACGTGGGAAACCATGGAACAACGTGGGACAACGTGGGACAACGTGGGACAACGTGGGACAACGTGGGAGAACGTGGGACACCGTTGGACACCGTGGGACACCGTTGGACACCGTTGGACACCGTGGGACAACGTGGGACAACGTGGGACAACGTGGGACAACGTGGGACAACGTGGGACACCGTTGGACACCGTGGGACACCGTTGGACACCGTTGGACATCGTTGGACACCGTGGGACAACGTGGGACAACGTGGGACAACGTGGGAAACCATGGAACAACGTGGGACAACGTGGGACAACGTGGGACAACGTGGGACACCGTGGGACACCGTTGGACACCGTTGGACACCGTTGGACACCGTGGGACAACATGGGACAACGTGGGACAACGTGGGACAACGTGGGACAACGTGGGACAACGTGGGACAACGTGGGACAACGTGGGACAACGTGGGACAACGTGGGACAACGTGGGACATCGTGGGACAACGTGGGACAACGTGGGACAACGTGGGACAACGTGGGACATCGTTGGACACCGCTGGACATCGTTGGACACCGTGGGACAACGTGGGACAACGTGGGACAACGTGGGACATCGTTGGACACCGTTGGACACCGTGGGACAACGTGGGACAACGTGGGACAACGTGGGACAACGTGGGACAACGTGGGACAACGTGGGACAACGTGGGACAACGTGGGACAACGTGGGACATCGTGGGACAACGTGGGACAACGTGGGACAACGTGGGACAACGTGGGACATCGTTGGACACCGTTGGACACCGTGGGACAACGTGGGACAACGTGGGACAACGTGGGACAACGTGGGACAACGTGGGACAACGTGGGACAACGCGGGACAACGTGGGACAACGTGGGACACCGTTGGACACCGTTGGACATCGTTGGACATCGTTGGACATCGTGGGACACCGTTGGACATCGTTGGACATCGTTGGACACCGTTGGACATCGTCGGACACCGTTGGACAGCGTTGGACATCGTTGGACACCGTTGGACATCGTTGGACACCGTTGGACATCGTTGGACATCGTTGGACAACGTGGGACATCGTGGGACAACGTGGGACAACGTGGGACAACGTGGGACAACGTGGGACACAGTTGGACAACGTGGGACACCGTTGGACATCGTTGGACACCGTGGGACAACGTGGGACACCGTTGGACATCGTTGGACATCGTTGGACACCGCTGGACATCGTTGGACATCGTTGGACATCGTTGGACATCGTTGGACACCGTGGGACAACGTGGGACAACGTGGGACAACGTGGGACAACGTGGGACAACGTGGGACAACGTTGGACATCGTTGGACACCGTTGGACATCGTTGGACACCGTTGGACATCGTTGGACATCGTTGGACAACGTGGGACATCGTGGGACAACGTGGGACAACGTGGGACAACGTGGGACAACGTGGGACACAGTTGGACAACGTGGGACACCGTTGGACATCGTTGGACACCGTGGGACAACGTGGGACACCGTTGGACACCGTGGGACTCCGTTGGACACCGTTGGACATCGTTGGACACCGTGGGACAACGTGGGACAACGTGGGACAACGTGGGACAACGTGGGACAACGTGGGACAACGTGGGACAACGTGGGACATCGTGGGACAACGTGGGACAACGTGGGACAACGTGGGACAACGTGGGACATCGTTGGACACCGTTGGACATCGTTGGACACCGTGGGACAACGTGGGACAACGTGGGACAACGTGGGACAACGTGGGACATCGTGGGACAACGTGGGACAACGTGGGACAACGTGGGACAACGTGGGACAACGTGGGACAACGTGGGACAACGTGGGACAACGTGGGACAACGTGGGACAACGTGGGACATCGTGGGACAACGTGGGACAACGTGGGACAACGTGGGACAACGTGGGACATCGTTGGACACCGCTGGACATCGTTGGACACCGTGGGACAACGTGGGACAACGTGGGACAACGTGGGACAACGTGGGACAACGTGGGACAACGTGGGACAACGTGGGACAACGCGGGACAACGTGGGACAACGTGGGACACCGTTGGACACCGTTGGACATCGTTGGGCATCGTTGGACATCGTGGGACACCGGTGGACATCGTTGGAAATCGTTGGACACCGTTGGACATCGTCGGACACCGTTGGACATCGTTGGACGTCGTTGGACATCGTGGGACACCTTTGGACATCGTTGGACATCGTTGGACACCGTTGGACATCGTTGGACATCGTTGGACATCGTTGGACACCGTTGGACACCGTTGGACATCGTTGGACACCGTGGGACAACGTGGGACAACGTGGGACAACGTGGGACAACGTGGGACAACGTGGGACAACGTGGGACAACGTGGGACATCGTGGGACAACGTGGGACAACGTGGGAGAACGTGGGACAACGTGGGACAACGTGGGACACCGTTGGACACCGTGGGACAACGTGGGACAACGTGGGACAACGTGGGACAACGTGGGACATCGTGGGACAACGTGGGACAACGTGGGACAACGTGGGACAACGTGGGACAACGTGGGACAACGTGGGACAACGTGGGACAACGTGGGACAACGTGGGACAACGTGGGACATCGTGGGACAACGTGGGACAACGTGGGACAACGTGGGACAACGTGGGACATCGTTGGACACCGCTGGACATCGTTGGACACCGTGGGACAACGTGGGACAACGTGGGACAACGTGGGACAACGTGGGACAACGTGGGACAACGTGGGACAACGTGGGACAACGCGGGACAACGTGGGACAACGTGGGACACCGTTGGACACCGTTGGACATCGTTGGGCATCGTTGGACATCGTGGGACACCGGTGGACATCGTTGGAAATCGTTGGACACCGTTGGACATCGTCGGACACCGTTGGACATCGTTGGACGTCGTTGGACATCGTGGGACACCTTTGGACATCGTTGGACATCGTTGGACACCGTTGGACATCGTTGGACATCGTTGGACATCGTTGGACACCGTTGGACACCGTTGGACACCGTTGGACATCGTTGGACACCGTGGGACAACGTGGGACAACGTGGGACAACGTGGGACAACGTGGGACAACGTGGGACAACGTGGGACACCGTTGGACAACGTGGGACACCGTTGGACATCGTTGGACACCGTGGGACAACGTGGGACAACGTGGGACACCGTTGGACACCGTGGGACACCGTTGGACAACGTGGGACAACGTGGGACAACGTGGGACATCGTGGGACAACGTGGGACAACGTGGGACAACGTGGGACACCGTTGGACATCGTTGGACACCGTGGGACACCGTTGGACAACGTGGGACAACGTGGGACAACGTGGGACAACGTGGGACAACGTGGGACAACGTGGGACAACGTGGGACAACGTGGGACAACGTGGGACAACGTGGGACAACGTGGGACACCGTTGGGCATCGTTGGACACCGTGGGACAACGTGGGACACCGTTGGACAACGTGGGACATCGTTGGACATCGTTGGACATCGTTGGACACCGTTGGACACCGTTGGACACCGTTGGACACCGTTGGACATCGGTGGACATCGTGGGACACCGTTGGACACCGTTGGACATCGTTGAACACCGTTGGACACCGTGGGACAACGTGGGACAACGTGGGACAACGTGGGACAACGTGGGACACCGTTGGGCATCGTTAGACACCGTGGGACAACGTGGGACAACGTGGGACAACGTGGGACATCGTTGGACATCGTTGGACATCGTTGGACACCGTTGGACATCGTTGGACACCGTGGGAAAACGTGGGACAACGTGGGACAACGTGGGACACCGTTGGGCATCGTTGGACACCGTGGGACAACGTGGGACACCGTTGGACAACGTGGGACATCGTTGGACATCGTTGGACATCGTTGGACACCGTTGGACATCGTTGGACACCGTGGGAAAACGTGGGACAACGTGGGACAACGTGGGACAACGTGGGACACCGTTGGACACCGTTGGACATCGTTGGACACCGTTGGACACCGTGGGACAACGTGGGACAACGTGGGACAACGTGGGACAACGTGGGACAACGTGGGACAACGTGGGACAACGTGGGACAACGTGGGACAACGTGGGGCAACGTGGGACAACGTGGGACATCGTGGGACAACGTGGGACAACGTGGGACAACGTGGGACAACGTGGGACACCGTTGGACAACGTGGGACACCGTTGGATATCGTTGGACACCGTGGGACAACGTGGGACAACGTGGGACCACGTGGGACATCGTTGGACACCGTTGGACATCGTTGGACATCGTTGGACATCGTGGGACACCGTTGGACATCGTTGGACATCGTTGGACACCGTTGGACATCGTTGGACATCGTTGGACATCGTTGGACACCGTTGGACACCGTTGGACAGCGTTGGACACCGTTGGACATCGGTGGACATCGTGGGACACCGTTGGACACCGTTGGACATCGATGGACACCGTTGGACACCGTGGGACAACGTGGGACAACGTGGGACAACGTGGGACAACGTGGGACAACGTGGGACAACGTGGGACACCGTTGGACACCGTGGGACACCGTTGGACAACGTGGGACAACGTGGGACAACGTGGGACAACGTGGGACACCGTTGGACACCGTGGGACACCGTTGGACACCGTTGGACATCGTTGGACACCGTGGGACAACGTGGGACAACGTGGGACAACGTGGGAAACCATGGAACAACGTGGGACAACGTGGGACAACGTGGGACAACGTGGGACAACGTGGGACAACGTGGGACACCGTTGGACACCGTGGGACACCGTTGGACACCGTGGGACATCGTTGGACACCGTGGGACAACGTGGGACAACGTGGGACAACGTGGGACAACGTGGGACAACGTGGGACAACGTGGGACAACGTGGGACAACGTGGGACAACGTGGGACATCGTGGGACAACGTGGGACAACGTGGGACAACGTGGGACAACGTGGGACAACGTGGGACACCGTTGGACATCGTTGGACACCGTGGGACAACGTGGGACAACGTGGGACAACGTGGGACACCGTTGGACACCGTTGGACATCGTTGGACATCGTGGGACACCGTTGGACATCGTTGGACACCGTTGGACACCGTGGGACACCGTTGGACACCGTTGGACATCGTTGGACACCGTGGGACAACGTGGGACAACGTGGGACAACGTGGGACAACGTGGGACAACGTGGGACAACGTGGGACAACGTGGGACAACGTGGGACAACGTGGGACATCGTGGGACAACGTGGGACAACGTGGGACAACGTGGGACAACGTGGGACAACGTGGGACACCGTTGGACAACGTGGGACACCGTTGGATATCGTTGGACACCGTGGGACAACGTGGGACAACGTGGGACCACGTGGGACATCGTTGGACACCGTTGGACATCGTTGGACATCGTTGGACATCGTGGGACACCGTTGGACATCGTTGGACATCGTTGGACACCGTTGGACATCGTTGGACACCGTTAGACACCGTTGGACACCGTTGGACACCGTTGGACATCGTTGGACACCGTGGGACATCGGTGGACATCGTGGGACACCGTTGGACACCGTTGGACATCGTTGGACACCGTTGGACACCGTGGGACAACGTGGGACAACGTGGGACAACGTGGGACAACGTGGGACAACGTGGGACAACGTGGGACACCGTTGGACACCGTGGGACACCGTTGGACAACGTGGGACAACGTGGGACAACGTGGGACAACGTGGGACACCGTTGGACACCGTGGGACACCGTTGGACACCGTTGGACATCGTTGGACACCGTGGGACAACGTGGGACAACGTGGGACAACGTGGGAAACCATGGAACAACGTGGGACAACGTGGGACAACGTGGGACAACGTGGGACAACGTGGGACAACGTGGGACACCGTTGGACACCGTGGGACACCGTTGGACACCGTTGGACATCGTTGGACACCGTGGGACAACGTGGGACAACGTGGGACAACGTGGGACAACGTGGGACAACGTGGGACAACGTGGGACAACGTGGGACAACGTGGGACAACGTGGGACATCGTGGGACAACGTGGGACAACGTGGGACAACGTGGGACAACGTGGGACAACGTGGGACACCGTTGGACATCGTTGGACACCGTGGGACAACGTGGGACAACGTGGGACAACGTGGGACACCGTTGGACACCGTTGGACATCGTTGGACATCGTGGGACACCGTTGGACATCGTTGGACACCGTTGGACACCGTGGGACACCGTTGGACACCGTTGGACATCGTTGGACACCGTGGGACAACGTGGGACAACGTGGGACAACGTGGGACAACGTGGGACAACGTGGGACAACGTGGGACAACGTGGGACAACGTGGGACAACGTGGGACATCGTGGGACAACGTGGGACAACGTGGGACAACGTGGGACAACGTGGGACAACGTGGGACACCGTTGGACATCGTTGGACACCGTGGGACAACGTGGGACAACGTGGGACAACGTGGGACAACGTGGGACAACGTGGGACACCGTTGGACACCGTTGGACATCGTTGGACATCGTGGGACACCGTTGGACATCGTTGGACATCGTTGGACACCGTTGGACATCGTTGGACATCGTTGGACATCGTTGGACACCGTTAGACACCGTTGGACACCGTTGGACACCGTTGGACATCGTTGGACACCGTGGGACAACGTGGGACAACGTGGGACAACGTGGGAAACCATGGAACAACGTGGGACAACGTGGGACAACGTGGGACAACGTGGGACAACGTGGGACACCGTTGGACATCGTTGGACAACGTGGGACAACGTGGGACAACGTGGGACAACGTGGGACAACGTGGGACAACGTGGGACACCGTTGGACACCGTGGGACACCGTTGGACACCGTTGGACATCGTTGGACACCGTGGGACAACGTGGGACAACGTGGGACAACGTGGGACAACGTGGGACAACGTGGGACAACGTGGGACAACGTGGGACAACGTGGGACAACGTGGGACAACGTGGGACAACGTGGGACAACGTGGGACAACGTGGGACATCGTGGGACAACGTGGGACAACGTGGGACAACGTGGGACAACGTGGGACACCGTTGGACAACGTGGGACACCGTTGGACATCGTTGGACACCGTGGGACAACGTGGGACAACGTGGGACAACGTGGGACACCGTTGGACACCGTTGGACATCGTTGGACATCGTTGGACATCGTGGGACACCGTTGGACATCGTTGGACATCGTTGGACACCGTTGGACATCGTTGGACACCGTTGGACATCGTTGGACATCGTTGGACATCGTTGGACATCGTGGGACACCGTTGGACAACGTGCGACAACGTGGGACAACGTGGGACACCGTGGGACACCGTTGGACACCGTTGGACATCGTTGGACATCGTTGGACACCGTTGGACATCGTTGGACACCGTTGGACATCGTTGGACATCGTTGGACATCGTGGGACACCGTTGGACATCGTTGGACATCGTTGGACACCGTTGGACATCGTTGGACATCGTTGGACATCGTTGGACATCGTTGGACACCGTGGGACAACGTGGGACAACGTCGGACAACGTGGGACAACGTGGGACAACGTGGGACAACGTGGGACATCGTGGGACAACGTGGGAGAACGTGGGACAACGTGGGACAACGTGGGACATCGTGGGACAACGTGGGACAACGTGGGACAACGTGGGACAACGTGGGTCAACGTGGGACACCGTTGGACACCGTGGGACTCCGTTGGACACCGTTGGACATCGTTGGACACCGTGGGACAACGTGGGACAACGTGGGACAACGTGGGACAACGTGGGACAACGTGGGACAACGTGGGACAACGTGGGACATCGTGGGACAACGTGGGACAACGTGGGACAACGTGGGACAACGTGGGACATCGTTGGACACCGTTGGACATCGTTGGACACCGTGGGACAACGTGGGACAACGTGGGACAACGTGGGACAACGTGGGACAACGTGGGACATCGTTGGACACCGCTGGACATCGTTGGACACCGTGGGACAACGTGGGACAACGTGGGACAACGTGGGACAACGTGGGACAACGTGGGACAACGTGGGACAACGTGGGACAACGTGGGACAACGTGGGACAACGTGGGACAACGTGGGACAACGTGGGACAACGTGGGACAACGTGGGACAACGTGGGACATCGTGGGACAACGTGGGACAACGTGGGACAACGTGGGACAACGTGGGACATCGTTGGACACCGTTGGACACCGTGGGACAACGTGGGACAACGTGGGACAACGTGGGACAACGTGGGACAACGTGGGACAACGTGGGACAACGTGGGACAACGCGGGACAACGTGGGACAACGTGGGACACCGTTGGACACCGTTGGACATCGTTGGACATCGTTGGACATCGTGGGACACCGTTGGACATCGTTGGACATCGTTGGACACCGTTGGACATCGTCGGACACCGTTGGACATCGTTGGACATCGTTGGACATCGTGGGACACCGTTGGACATCGTTGGACATCGTTGGACACCGTTGGACATCGTTGGACATCGTTGGACATCGTTGGACACCGTTGGACACCGTTGGACACCGTTGGACATCGTTGGACACCGTGGGACATCGTGGGACAACGTGGGACAACGTGGGAAACCATGGAACAACGTGGGACAACGTGGGACAACGTGGGACAACGTGGGACAACGTGGGACACCGTTGGACATCGTTGGACAACGTGGGACAACGTGGGACAACGTGGGACAACGTGGGACAACGTGGGACACCGTTGGACACCGTGGGACACCGTTGGACACCGTTGGACATCGTTGGACACCGTGGGACAACGTGGGACAACGTGGGACAACGTGGGACAACGTGGGACAACGTGGGACAACGTGGGACATCGTGCGACTACGTGGGACAACGTGGGACAACGTGGGACAACGTGGGACAACGTGGGACACCGTTGGACAACGTGGGACACCGTTGGACATCGTTGGACACCGTGGGACAACGTGGGACAACGTGGGACAACGTGGGACAACGTGGGACAACGTGGGACAACGTGGGACAACGTGGGACAACGTGGGACAACGTGGGACATCGTGGGACAACGTGGGACAACGTGGGACAACGTGGGACACCGTTGGACATCGTTGGACACCGTGGGACAACGTGGGACAACGTGGGACAACGTGGGACACCGTTGGACACCGTGGGACACCGTTGGACACCGCTGGACATCGTTGGACACCGTGGGACAACGTGGGACAACGTGGGACAACGTGGGACAACGTGGGACAACGTGGGACAACGTGGGACAACGTGGGACAACGTGGGACAACGTGGGACAACGTGGGACAACGTGGGACACCGTTGGACATCGTGGGACATCGTGGGACAACGTGGGACAACGTGGGACAACGTGGGACAACGTGGGACACCGTTGGACACCGTGGGACACCGTTGGACACCGTTGGACACCGTGGGACACCGTTGGACACCGTTGGACATCGTTGGACACCGTGGGACAACGTGGGACAACGTGGGAAAACGTGGGACAACGTGGGACAACGTGGGACAACGTGGGACAACGTGGGACAACGTGGGACACCGTTGGACACCGTGGGACACCGTTGGACATCGTTGGACACCGTGGGACAACGTGGGACAACGTGGGAAAACGTGGGACAACGTGGGACAACGTGGGACAACGTGGGACAACGTGGGACAACGTGGGACAACGTGGGACAACGTGGGACAACGTGGGACAACGTGGGACAACGTGGGACAACGTGGGACAACGTGGGACAACGTGGGACAACGTGGGACAACGTGGGACAACGTGGGACAACGTGGGACAACGTGGGACAACGTGGGACAACTTGGGACAACGTGGGACAACGTGGGACAACGTGGGACAACGTGGGACAACGTGGGACAACGTGGGACAACGTGGGACACCGTTGGACATCGTTGTACACCGTGGGACAACGTGGGACAACGTGGGACAACGTGGGACACCGTTGGACACCGTTGGACAACGTGGGACAACGTGGGACAACGTGGGACAACGCGGGACAACGTGGTACAACGTGGGACACCGTTGGACACCGTGGGACACCGTTGGACACCGTTGGACATCGTTGGACACCGTGGGACAACGTGGGACAACGTGGGACAACGTGGGACAACGTGGGACACCGTGGGACAACGTGGGACAACGTGGGACAACGTGGGACACCGTTGGACACCGTGGGACACCGTTGGACACCGTTGGACATCGTTGGACACCGTGGGACAACGTGGGACAACGTGGGAAAACGTGGGACAACGTGGGACAACGTGGGACAACGTGGGACAACGTGGGACAACGTGGGACACCGTTGGACACCGTGGGACACCGTTGGCCATCGATGGACACCGTGGGACAACGTGGGACAACGTGGGAAAACGTGGGACAACGTGGGACAACGTGGGACAACGTGGGACAACGTGGGACAACGTGGGACAACGTGGGACACCGTGGGACAACGTGGGACAACGTGGGACAACGTGGGACACCGTTGGACACCGTGGGACACCGTTGGACACCGTTGGACATCGTTGGACACCGTGGGACAACGTGGGACAACGTGGGAAAACGTGGGACAACGTGGGACAACGTGGGACAACGTGGGACAACGTGGGACAACGTGGGACACCGTTGGACACCGTGGGACACCGTTGGCCATCGATGGACACCGTGGGACAACGTGGGACAACGTGGGAAAACGTGGGACAACGTGGGACAACGTGGGACAACGTGGGACAACGTGGGACAACGTGGGACAACGTGGGACAACGTGGGACAACGTGGGACAACGTGGGACAACGTGGGACAACGTGGGACAACGTGGGACAACGTGGGACAACGTGGGACAACGTGGGACAACGTGGGACAACGTGGGACAACGTGGGACAACGTGGGACAACGTGGGACAACGTGGGACAACGTGGGACAACGTGGGACAACGTGGGACAACGTGGGACAACGTGGGACAACGTGGGACAACGTGGGACAACGCGGGACAACGTGGGACAACGTGGGACACCGTTGGACACCGTGGGACACCGTTGGACACCGTTGGACATCGTTGGACACCGTGGGACAACGTGGGACAACGTGGGACAACGTGGGACAACGTGGGACAACGTGGGACATCGTGGGACAACGTGGGACAACGTGGGACAACGTGGGACAACGTGGGACATCGTGGGACAACGTGGGACAACGTGGGACAACGTGGGACAACGTGGGACACCGTTGGACAACGTGGGACATCGTTGGACACCGTTGGACAACGTGGGACAACGTGGGACAACGTGGGACAACGTGGGACAACGTGGGACAACGTGGGACAACGTGGGACAACGCGGGACAACGTGGTACAACGTGGGACACCGTTGGACAGCGTGGGACACCGTTGGACACCGTTGGACATCGTTGGACACCGTTGGACACCGTGGGACAACGTGGGACAACGTGGGACAACGTGGGACAACGTGGGACAACGTGGGACAACGTGGGACAACGCGGGACAACGTGGTACAACGTGGGACACCGTTGGACACCGTGGGACACCGTTGGACACCGTTGGACATCGTTGGACACCGTGGGACAACGTGGGACATCGCGGGACAACGTGGGACAACGTGGGACAACGTGGGACAACGTGGGACACCGTTGGACAACGTGGGACTACGTGGGACAACGTGGGACAACGTGGGACAACGTGGGACAACGTGGGACAACGTGGGACAACGTGGGACAACGTGGGACAACGTGGGACAACGTGGGACAACGTGGGACAACGTGGGACAACGTGGGACAACGTGGGACAACGTGGGACAACGTGGGACAACGTGGGACAACGTGGGACAACGTGGGACAACGTGGGACAACGTGGGACAACGTGGGACAACGTGGGACAACGTGGGACAACGTGGGACAACGTGGGACAACGTGGGACAACGCGGGACAACGTGGGACAACGTGGGACACCGTTGGACACCGTGGGACACCGTTGGACACCGTTGGACATCGTTGGACACCGTGGGACAACGTGGGACAACGTGGGACAACGTGGGACAACGTGGGACAACGTGGGACATCGTGGGACAACGTGGGACAACGTGGGACAACGTGGGACAACGTGGGACATCGTGGGACAACGTGGGACAACGTGGGACAACGTGGGACAACGTGGGACAACGTTGGACAACGTGGGACATCGTTGGACACCGTTGGACAACGTGGGACAACGTGGGACAACGTGGGACAACGTGGGACAACGTGGGACAACGTGGGACAACGTGGGACAACGCGGGACAACGTGGTACAACGTGGGACACCGTTGGACAGCGTGGGACACCGTTGGACACCGTTGGACATCGTTGGACACCGTTGGACACCGTGGGACAACGTGGGACAACGTGGGACAACGTGGGACAACGTGGGACAACGTGGGACAACGTGGGACAACGCGGGACAACGTGGTACAACGTGGGACACCGTTGGACACCGTGGGACACCGTTGGACACCGTTGGACATCGTTGGACACCGTGGGACAACGTGGGACAACGTGGGACAACGTGGGACAACGTGGGACAACGTGGGACAACGTGGGACAACGTGGGACAACTTGGGACAACGTGGGACAACGTGGGACAACGTGGGACATCGCGGGACAACGTGGGACAACGTGGGACAACGTGGGACAACGTGGGACACCGTTGGACAACGTGGGACACCGTTGGACAACGTGGGACACCGTTGGACATCGTTGGACACCGTGGGACAACGTGGGACAACGTGGGACAACGTGGGAAACCGTTGGACACCGTTGGACATCGTTGGACATCGTTGGACATCGTGGGACACCGTTGGACATCGTTGGACATCGTTGGACACCGTGGGACAACGTGGGACAACGTGGGACAACGTGGGACAACGTGGGACAACGTGGGACAACGTGGGACAACGTGGGACAACGTGGGACAACGTGGGACAACGTGGGACACCGTTGGACATCGTTGGACAACGTGGGACAACGTGGGACAACGTGGGACAACGTGGGACAACGTGGGACAACGTGGGACACCGTTGGACAACGTGGGACATCGTTGGACACCGTTGGACACCGTGGGACAACGTGGGACAACGTGGGACAACGTGGGACAACGTGGGACAACGTGGGACAACGTGGGACAACGCGGGACAACGTGGTACAACGTGGGACAACGTGGGACACCGTTGGACAACGTGGGACATCGTTGGACACCGTTGGACAACGTGGGACAACGTGGGACAACGTGGGACAACGTGGGACAACGTGGGACAACGTGGGACAACGTGGGACAACGTGGGACAACGTGGGACAACGCGGGACAACGTGGTACAACGTGGGACACCGTTGGACACCGTGGGACACCGTTGGACACCGTTGGACATCGTTGGACACCGTGGGACAACGTGGGACAACGTGGGACAACGTGGGACAACGTGGGACACCGTTGGACAACGTGGGACATCGTTGGACACCGTTGGACACCGTGGGACAACGTGGGACAACGTGGGACAACGTGGGACAACGTGGGACAACGTGGGACAACGTGGGACAACGCGGGACAACGTGGTACAACGTGGGACACCGTTGGACACCGTGGGACACCGTTGGACACCGTTGGACATCGTTGGACACCGTGGGACAACGTGGGACAACGTGGGACAACGTGGGACAACGTGGGACAACGTGGGACAACGTGGGACAACGTGGGACAACTTGGGACAACGTGGGACAACGTGGGACAACGTGGGACATCGCGGGACAACGTGGGACAACGTGGGACAACGTGGGACAACGTGGGACACCGTTGGACAACGTGGGACACCGTTGGACAACGTGGGACACCGTTGGACAACGTGGGACACCGTTGGACATCGTTGGACACCGTGGGACAACGTGGGACAACGTGGGACAACGTGGGAAACCGTTGGACACCGTTGGACATCGTTGGACATCGTTGGACATCGTGGGACACCGTTGGACATCGTTGGACATCGTTGGACACCGTGGGACAACGTGGGACAACGTGGGACAACGTGGGACAACGTGGGACAACGTGGGACAACGTGGGACAACGTGGGACAACGTGGGACAACGTGGGACAACGTGGGACACCGTTGTACATCGTTGGACAACGTGGGACAACGTGGGACAACGTGGGACAACGTGGGACAACGTGGGACAACGTGGGACACCGTTGGACACCGTGGGACACCGTTGGACACCGTTGGACATCGTTGGACATCGTTGGACATCGTGGGACACCGTTGGACATCGCTGGACACCGTTGGACATCGTTGGACACCGTGGGACAACGTGGGACAACGTGGGACAACGTGGGACAACGTGGGACAACGTGGGACAACGTGGGGCAACGTGGGACAACGTGGGACATCGTGGGACAACGTGGGACAACGTGGGACAACGTGGGACAACGTGGGACAACGTGGGACAACGTGGGACAACGTGGGGCAACGTGGGACAACGTGGGACATCGTGGGACAACGTGGGACAACGTGGGACAACGTGGGACAACGTGGGACAACGTGGGACACCGTTGGACATCGTTGGACACCGTGGGACAACGTGGGGCAACGTGGGACAACGTGGGACATCGTGGGACAACGTGGGACAACGTGGGACAACGTGGGACAACGTGGGACAACTTGGGACAACGTGGGACAACGTGGGACAACGTGGGACATCGTGGGACAACGTGGGACAACGTGGGACAACGTGGGACAACGTGGGACAACGTGGGACAACGTGGGACAACGTGGGACAACGTGGGACACCGTTGGACATCGTTGGACAACGTGGGACAACGTGGGACAACGTGGGACAACGTGGGACAACGTGGGACAACGTGGGACAACGTGGGAAACCATGGAACAACGTGGGACAACGTGGGACACCGTTGGACATCGTTGGACATCGTTGGACACCGTGGGACAACGTGGGACAACGTGGGAAAACGTGGGACATCGTTGGACACCGTTGGACACCGTGGGACAACGTGGGACAACGTGGGACAACTTGGGACAACGTGGGACAACGTGGGACAACGTGGGACAACGTGGGACACCGTTGGACTACGTGGGACACCGTTGGACATCGCTGGACACCGTGGGACAACGTTGGACAACGTGGGACCACGTGGGACAACGTGGGACACCGTTGGACATCGTTGGACACCGTGGGACAACGTGGGACAACGTGGGACACCGTTGGACATCGTTGGACACCGTGGGACAACGCGGGACAACGTGGGACAACGTGGGACACCGTTGGACACCGTTGGACATCGTTGGACATCGTTGGACATCGTGGGACACCGTTGGACATCGTTGGACATCTTTGGACACCGTGGGACAACGTGGGACAACGTGGGACAACGTGGGACAACGTGGGACAACGTGGGACAACGTGGGACAACGTGGGACAACGTGGGACAACGTGGGACACCGTTGGACATCGTTGGACAACGTGGGACAACGTGGGACAACGTGGGACAACGTGGGACAACGTGGGACAACGTGGGACACCGTTGGACACCGTGGGACACCGTTGGACACCGTTGGACATCGTTGGACACCGTGGGACAACGTGGGACAACGTGGGACAACGTGGGACAACGTGGGACAACGTGGGACAACGTGGGACAACGTGGGACAACGTGGGACATCGTGGGACAACGTGGGACAACGTGGGACAACGTGGGACAACGTGGGACACCGTTGGACACCGTGGGACAACGTGGGACAACGTGGGACAACGTGGGACAACGTGGGACAACGTGGGACAACGTGGGACAACGTGGGACAACGTGGGACAACGCGGGACAACGTGGGACACCGTTGGACTACGTGGGACACCGTTGGACATCGCTGGACACCGTGGGACAACGTGGGACAACGTGGGACCACGTGGGACAACGTGGGACAACGTGGGACAACGTGGGACACCGTTGGACATCGTTGGACACCGTGGGACAACGTGGGACAACGTGGGACAACGTGGGAAACCATGGAACAACGTGGGACAACGTGGGACACCGTTGGACATCGTTGGACAACGTGGGACAACGTGGGACAACGTGGGACAACGTGGGACAACGTGGGACAACGTGGGACAACGTGGGACACCGTTGGACACCGTGGGACACCGTTGGACACCGTTGGACATCGTTGGACACCGTGGGACAACGTGGGACAACGTGGGACAACGTGGGACAACGTGGGACAACGTGGGACAACGTGGGACAACGTGGGACAACGTGGGACAACGTGGGACAACGTGGGACATCGTGGGACAACGTGGGACAACGTGGGACAACGTGGGACAACGTGGGACAACGTGGGACACCGTTGGACACCGTGGGACACCGTTGGACACCGTTGGACATCGTTGGACACCGTGGGACAACGTGGGACAACGTGGGACAACGTGGGACAACGTGGGACAACGTGGGACAACGTGGGACAACGTGGGACAACTTGGGACAACGTGGGACAACGTGGGACAACGTGGGACATCGTGGGACAACGTGGGACAACGTGGGACAACGTGGGACAACGTGGGACACCGTTGGACAACGTGGGACACCGTTGGACATCGTTGGACACCGTAGGACAACGCGGGACAACGTGGGACAACGTGGGACACCGTTGGACACCGTTGGACATCGTTGGACATCGTTGGACATCGTGGGACACCGTTGGACATCGTTGGACATCGTTGGACACCGTGGGACAACGTGGGACAACGTGGGACAACGTGGGACAACGTGGGACAACGTGGGACACCGTTGGACAACGTGGGACACCGTTGGACATCGTTGGACACCGTGGGACAACGTGGGACAACGTGGGACAACGTGGGACACCGTTGGACACCGTTGGACTTCGTTGGACATCGTTGGACATCGTGGGACACCGTTGGACATCGCTGGACACCGTGGGACAACGTGGGACAACGTGGGACAACGTGGGACAACGTGGGACAACGTCGGACAACGTGGGACAACGTGGGACAATGTGGGACAACGTGGGACAACGTGGGACAACGTGGGACAACGTGGGACAACGTGGGACAACGTGGGACAACGTGGGACATCGTGGGACAACGTGGGACAACGTGGGACAACGTGGGACAACGTGGGACATCGTTGGACACCGTTGGACACCGTGGGACAACGTGGGACAACGTGGGACAACGTGGGACAACGTGGGACACCGTTGGACAACGTGGGACACCGTTGGACATCGTTGGACACCGTGGGACAACGTGGGACAACGTGGGACAACGTGGGACAACGTGGGACACCGTTGGACATCGTGGGACAACGTGGGACAACGTGGGACAACGTGGGACAACGTGGGACATCGTTGGACACCGTTGGACACCGTGGGACAACGTGGGACAACGTGGGACAACGTGGGACAACGTGGGACATCGTGGGACAACGTGGGACAACGTGGGACAACGTGGGACAACGTGGGACAACGTGGGACAACGTGGGACAACGTGGGACAACGTGGGACAACGTGGGACAACGTGGGACAACGTGGGACAACGTGGGACAACGTGGGACAACGTGGGACAACGTGGGACAACGTGGGACAACGTGGGACATCGTGGGACAACGTGGGACAACGTGGGACAACGTGGGACACCGTTGGACATCGTTGGACACCGTGGGACAACGTGGGACAACGTGGGACAACGTGGGACACCGTTGGACACCGTTGGACACCGTTGGACACCGTTGGACAACGTGGGACAACGTGGGACAACGTGGGACAACGTGGGACAACGTGGGACAGCGTGGGACAACGTGGGACAACGTGGGACAACGTGGGACAACGTGGGACAACGTGGGACATCGTGGGACAACGTGGGACAACGTGGGACAACGTGGGACAACGTGGGACACCGTTGGACAACGTGGGACACCGTTGGACATCGTTGGACACCGTGGGACAACGTGGGACAACGTGGGACCACGTGGGACAACGTGGGACAACGTGGGACAACGTGGGACAACGTGGGACAACGTGGGACAACGTGGGACAACGTGGGACAACGTGGGACGACGTGGGACAACGTGGGACAACGTGGGACAACGTGGGACAACGTGGGACAACGTGGGACACCGTTGGACATCGTTGGACAACGTGGGACAACGTGGGACAACGTGGGACAACGTGGGACAACGTGGGACAACGTGGGACACCGTTGGACACCGTGGGACACCGTTGGACACCGTTGGACATCGTTGGACACCGTGGGACAACGTGGGACAACGTGGGACAACGTGGGACAACGTGGGACAACGTGGGACAACGTGGGACAACTTGGGACAACGTGGGACAACGTGGGACAACGTGGGACATCGTGGGACAACGTGGGACAACGTGGGACAACGTGGGACAACGTGGGACACCGTTGGACAACGTGGGACACCGTTGGACATCGTTGGACACCGTGGGACAACGCGGGACAACGTGGGACAACGTGGGACACCGTTGGACACCGTTGGACATCGTTGGACATCGTTGGACATCGTGGGACACCGTTGGACATCGTTGGACATCGTTGGACACCGTGGGACAACGTGGGACAACGTGGGACAACGTGGGACAACGTGGGACAACGTGGGACAACGTGGGACAACGTGGGACAACGTGGGACAACGTGGGACAACGTGGGACAACGTGGGACAACGTGGGACAACGTGGGACAACGTGGGACACCGTTGGACATCGTTGGACAACGTGGGACAACGTGGGACAACGTGGGACAACGTGGGACAACGTGGGACACCGTTGGACACCGTGGGACACCGTTGGACACCGTTGGACATCGTTGGACACCGTGGGACAACGTGGGACAACGTGGGACAACGTGGGACAACGTGGGACAACGTGGGACAACGTGGGACAACGTGGGACAACGTGGGACATCGTGGGACAACGTGGGACAACGTGGGACAACGTGGGACAACGTGGGACAACGTGGGACACCGTTGGACAACGTGGGACACCGTTGGACATCGTTGGACACCGTGGGACAACGTGGGACAACGTGGGACAACGTGGGACACCGTTGGACACCGTTGGACATCGTTGGACATCGTTGGACATCGTGGGACACCGTTGGACATCGCTGGACACCGTTGGACATCGTTGGACACCGTGGGACAACGTGGGACAACGTGGGACAACGTGGGACAACGTGGGACAACGTGGGACAACGTGGGACAACGTGGGACAACGTGGGACAACGTGGGACAACGTGGGGCAACGTGGGACAACGTGGGACATCGTGGGACAACGTGGGACAACGAGGGACAACGTGGGACAACGTGGGACAACGTGGGACAACGTGGGACAACGTGGGACAACGTGGGACAACGTGGGACAACGTGGGACAACGTGGGACATCGTGGGACAACGTGGGACAACGTGGGACAACGTGGGACAACGTGGGACAACGTGGGACACCGTTGGACATCGTTGGACACCGTGGGACAACGTGGGACAACGTGGGACAACGTGGGACACCGTTGGACACCGTTGGACACCGTTGGACACCGTTGGACATCGTTGGACACCGTGGGACAACGTGGGACAACGTGGGACAACGTGGGAAACCGTGGAACAACGTGGGACAACGTGGGACACCGTTGGACATCGTTGGACAACGTGGGACAACGTGGGACAACGTGGGACAACGTGGGACAACGTGGGACAACGTGGGACAACGTGGGACACCGTTGGACATCGTTGGACACCGTGGGACAACGCGGGACAACGTGGGACAACGTGGGACACCGTTGGACACCGTTGGACATCGTTGGACATCGTTGGACATCGTGGGACACCGTTGGACATCGTTGGACATCGTTGGACACCGTGGGACAACGTGGGACAACGTGGGACAACGTGGGACAACGTGGGACAACGTGGGACAACGTGGGACAACGTGGGACAACGTGGGACAACGTGGGACAACGTGGGACGACGTGGGACAACGTGGGACACCGTTGGACATCGTTGGACAACGTGGGACAACGTGGGACAACGTGGGACAACGTGGGACAACGTGGGACAACGTGGGACACCGTTGGACACCGTGGGACACCGTTGGACACCGTTGGACATCGTTGGACACCGTGGGACAACGTGGGACAACGTGGGACAACGTGGGACAACGTGGGACAACGTGGGACAACGTGGGACAACGTGGGACAACGTGGGACAACGTGGGACATCGTTGGACATCGTTGGACATCGTGGGACACCGTTGGACAACGTGGGACAACGTGGGACAACGTGGGACAACGTGGGACAACGTGGGACAACGTGGGACAACGTGGGACAACGTGGGACAACGTGGGACAACGTGGGACAACGTGGGACAACGTGGGACAACGTGGGACAACGTGGGACAACGTGGGACATCGTGGGACAACGTGGGACAACGTGGGACACCGTTGGACACCGTTGGACACCGTTGGACACCGTTGGACATCGTTGGACACCGTGGGACAACGTGGGACAACGTGGGACAACGTGGGAAACCATGGAACAACGTGGGACAACGTGGGACACCGTTGGACATCGTTGGACAACGTGGGACAACGTGGGACAACGTGGGACAACGTGGGACAACGTGGGACAACGTGGGACAACGTGGGACACCGTTGGACATCGTTGGACACCGTGGGACAACGCGGGACAACGTGGGACAACGTGGGACACCGTTGGACACCGTTGGACATCGTTGGACATCGTTGGACATCGTGGGACACCGTTGGACATCGTTGGACATCGTTGGACACCGTGGGACAACGTGGGACAACGTGGGACAACGTGGGACAACGTGGGACAACGTGGGACAACGTGGGACAACGTGGGACAACGTGGGACAACGTGGGACAACGTGGGACGACGTGGGACAACGTGGGACACCGTTGGACATCGTTGGACAACGTGGGACAACGTGGGACAACGTGGGACATCGTGGGACAACGTGGGACACCGTTGGACATCGTTGGACACCGTGGGACAACGTGGGACACCGTTGGACATCGTTGGACACCGTGGGACAACGTGGGACAACGTGGGACAACGTGGGACACCGTTGGACACCGTTGGACACCGCTGGACATCGTTGGACACCGTGGGACAACGTGGGACAACGTGGGACGACGTGGGACAACGTGGGACACCGTTGGACATCGTTGGACAACGTGGGACAACGTGGGACAACGTGGGACAACGTGGGACACCGTTGGACAACGTGGGACACCGTTGGACATCGTTGGACACCGTGGGACAACGTGGGACAACGTGGGACACCGTTGGACACCGTTGGACACCGTTGGACATCGTTGGACACCGTGGGACAACGTGGGACAACGTGGGACAACGTGGGACAACGTGGGACAACGTGGGACAACGTGGGACATCGTTGGACACCGTTGGACACCGTGGGACAACGTGGGACAACGTGGGACAACGTGGGACATCGTGGGACAAGGTGGGACAACGTGGGACAACGTGGGACAACGTGGGACATCGTTGGACACCGTTGGACACCGTGGGACAACGTGGGACAACGTGGGACAACGTGGGACAACGTGGGAAAACGTGGGACAACGTGGGACACCGTTGGACATCGCTGGACACCGTTGGACATCGTTGGACACCGTGGGACAACGTGGGACAACGTGGGACAACGTGGGACAACGTGGGACAACGTGGGACAACGTGGGACAACGTGGGACAACGTGGGACAACGTGGGACATCGTGGGACAACGTGGGACAACGTGGGACAACGTGGGACAACGTGGGACATCGTTGGACACCGTTGGACACCGTGGGACAACGTGGGACAACGTGGGACAACGTGGGACAACGTGGGACAACGTGGGACAACGTGGGACAACGTGGGACAACGTGGGACAACGTGGGACAACGTGGGACAACGTGGGACAACGTGGGACAACGTGGGACAACGTGGGACATCGTGGGACAACGTGGGACAACGTGGGACAACGTGGGACAACGTGGGACAACGTGGGACACCGTTGGACATCGTTGGACACCGTGGGACAACGTGGGACAACGTGGGACAACGTGGGACACCGTTGGACACCGTTGGACAACGTTGGACACCGTTGGACATCGTTGGACACCGTGGGACAACGTGGGACAACGTGGGACAACGTGGGAAACCATGGAACAACGTGGGACAACGTGGGACACCGTTGGACATCGTTGGACAACGTGGGACAACGTGGGACAACGTGGGACAACGTGGGACAACGTGGGACAACGTGGGACATCGTGGGACAACGTGGGACAACGTGGGACAACGTGGGACAACGTGGGACATCGTGGGACAACGTGGGACAACGTGGGACAACGTGGGACACCGTTGGACACCGTTGGACACCGTTGGACACCGTTGGACATCGTTGGACACCGTGGGACAACGTGGGACAACGTGGGACAACGTGGGAAACCATGGAACAACGTGGGACAACGTGGGACACCGTTGGACATCGTTGGACATCGTTGGACACCGTGGGACAACGTGGGACAACGTGGGAAAACGTGGGACAACGTGGGACACCGTTGGACATCGCTGGACACCGTTGGACATCGCTGGACACCGTTGGACATCGTTGGACACCGTGGGACAACGTGGGACAACGTGGGACAACGTGGGACAACGTGGGACAACGTGGGACAACTTGGGACAACGTGGGACAACGTGGGACAACGTGGGACAACGTGGGACAACGTGGGACACCGTTGGACATCGTTGGACACCGTGGGACAACGTGGGACAACGTGGGACATCGTTGGACACCGTTGGACACCGTGGGACAACGTGGGACAACGTGGGACAACGTGGGACAACGTGGGACAACGTGGGACAACGTGGGACAACGTGGGACAACGTGGGACAACGTGGGACAACGTGGGACAACGTGGGACAACGTGGGACAACGTGGGACAACGTGGGACAACGTGGGACATCGTGGGACAACGTGGGACAACGTGGGACAACGTGGGACAACGTGGGACATCGTTGGACACCGTTGGACACCGTGGGACAACGTGGGACAACGTGGGACAACGTGGGACAACGTGGGACAACGTGGGACAACGTGGGACAACGTGGGACAACGTGGGACAACGTGGGACAACGTGGGACAACGTGGGACAACGTGGGACAACGTGGGACAACGTGGGACATCGTGGGACAACGTGGGACAACGTGGGACAACGTGGGACAACGTGGGACAACGTGGGACACCGTTGGACATCGTTGGACACCGTGGGACAACGTGGGACAACGTGGGACAACGTGGGACACCGTTGGACACCGTTGGACAACGTTGGACACCGTTGGACATCGTTGGACACCGTGGGACAACGTGGGACAACGTGGGACAACGTGGGAAACCATGGAACAACGTGGGACAACGTGGGACACCGTTGGACATCGTTGGACAACGTGGGACAACGTGGGACAACGTGGGACAACGTGGGACAACGTGGGACAACGTGGGACATCGTGGGACAACGTGGGACAACGTGGGACAACGTGGGACAACGTGGGACATCGTGGGACAACGTGGGACAACGTGGGACAACGTGGGACACCGTTGGACACCGTTGGACACCGTTGGACACCGTTGGACATCGTTGGACACCGTGGGACAACGTGGGACAACGTGGGACAACGTGGGAAACCATGGAACAACGTGGGACAACGTGGGACACCGTTGGACATCGTTGGACATCGTTGGACACCGTGGGACAACGTGGGACAACGTGGGAAAACGTGGGACAACGTGGGACACCGTTGGACATCGCTGGACACCGTTGGACATCGCTGGACACCGTTGGACATCGTTGGACACCGTGGGACAACGTGGGACAACGTGGGACAACGTGGGACAACGTGGGACAACGTGGGACAACTTGGGACAACGTGGGACAACGTGGGACAACGTGGGACATCGTGGGACAACGTGGGACAACGTGGGACAACGTGGGACAACGTGGGACATCGTTGGACACCGTTGGACACCGTGGGACAACGTGGGACAACGTGGGACAACGTGGGACAACGTGGGACAACGTGGGACAACGTGGGACAACGTGGGACAACGTGGGACATCGTGGGACAACGTGGGACAACGTGGGACAACGTGGGACAACGTGGGACAACGTGGGACACCGTTGGACAACGTGGGACACCGTTGGACATCGTTGGACACTGTGGGACAACGTGGGACAACGTGGGACAACGTGGGACACCGTTGGACACCGTTGGACATCGTTGGACATCGTTGGACATCGTGGGACACCGTTGGACATCGCTGGACACCGTTGGACATCGTTGGACACCGTGGGACAACGTGGGACAACGTAGGACAACGTGGGACAACGTGGGACAACGTGGGACACCGTTGGACACCGTTGGACATCGTTGGACATCGTTGGACAACATGGGACAACGTGGGACAACGTGGGACAACGTGGGACAACGTGGGACAACGTGGGACACCGTTGGACACCGTGGGACACCGTTGGACACCGTTGGACATCGTTGGACACCGTGGGACAACGTGGGACAACGTGGGACAACGTGGGACAACGTGGGACAACGTGGGACAACGTGGGACAACGTGGGACAACTTGCGACAACGTGGGACAACGTGGGACAACGTGGGACATCGTGGGACAACGTGGGACAACGTGGGACAACGTGGGACACCGTTGGACAACGTGGGACACCGTTGGACATCGTTGGACACCGTAGGACAACGCGGGACAACGTGGGACAACGTGGGACACCGTTGGACACCGTTGGACATCGTTGGACATCGTTGGACATCGTGGGACACCGTTGGACATCGTTGGACATCGTTGGACACCGTGGGACAACGTGGGACAACGTGGGACAACGTGGGACAACGTGGGACACCGTTGGACAACGTGGGACACCGTTGGACATCGTTGGACACCGTGGGACAACGTGGGACAACGTGGGACAACGTGGGACACCGTTGGACACCGTTGGACTTCGTTGGACATCGTTGGACATCGTGGGACACCGTTGGACATCGCTGGACACCGTGGGACAACGTGGGACAACGTGGGACAACGTGGGACAACGTGGGACAACGTCGGACAACGTGGGACAACGTGGGACAATGTGTGACAACGTGGGACAACGTGGGACAACGTGGGACAACGTGGGACAACGTGGGACAACGTGGGACAACGTGGGACATCGTGGGACAACGTGGGACAACGTGGGACAACGTGGGACAACGTGGGACATCGTTGGACACCGTTGGACACCGTGGGACAACGTGGGACAACGTGGGACAACGTGGGACAACGTGGGACACCGTTGGACAACGTGGGACACCGTTGGACATCGTTGGACACCGTGGGACAACGTGGGACAACGTGGGACAACGTGGGACAACGTGGGACACCGTTGGACATCGTGGGACAACGTGGGACAACGTGGGACAACGTGGGACAACGTGGGACATCGTTGGACACCGTTGGACACCGTGGGACAACGTGGGACAACGTGGGACAACGTGGGACATCGTTGGACACCGTGGGACAACGTGGGACAACGTGGGACAACGTGGGACACCGTTGGACACCGTTGGACACCGTTGGACACCGTTGGACAACGTGGGACAACGTGGGACAACGTGGGACAACGTGGGACAACGTGGGACAGCGTGGGACAACGTGGGACAACGTGGGACAACGTGGGACAACGTGGGACAACGTGGGACATCGTGGGACAACGTGGGACAACGTGGGACAACGTGGGACAACGTGGGACACCGTTGGACAACGTGGGACACCGTTGGACATCGTTGGACACCGTGGGACAACGTTGGACACCGTTGGACATCGTTGGACATCGTTGGACATCGTGGGACACCGTTGGACAACGTGGGACAACGTGGGACAACGTGGGACAACGTGGGACAACGTGGGACAACGTGGGACAACGTGGGACAACGTGGGACAACGTGGGACAACGTGGGACAACGTGGGACAACGTGGGACAACGTGGGACAACGTGGGACAACGTGGGACATCGTGGGACAACGTGGGACAACGTGGGACAACGTGGGACAACGTGGGACAACGTGGGACACCGTTGGACATCGTTGGACACCGTGGGACAACGTGGGACAACGTGGGACAACGTGGGACACCGTTGGACACCGTTGGACACCGTTGGACACCGTTGGACATCGTTGGACACCGTGGGACAACGTGGGACAACGTGGGACAACGTGGGAAACCATGGAACAACGTGGGACAACGTGGGACACCGTTGGACATCGTTGGACAACGTGGGACAACGTGGGACAACGTGGGACAACGTGGGACAACGTGGGACAACGTGGGACAACGTGGGACACCGTTGGACATCGTTGGACACCGTGGGACAACGCGGGACAACGTGGGACAACGTGGGACAACGTGGGACATCGTGGGACAACGTGGGACAACGTGGGACATCGTGGGACACCGTTGGACATCGTTGGACATCGTTGGACACCGTGGGACAGCGTGGGACAACGTGGGACAACGTGGGACAACGTGGGACAACGTGGGACAACGTGGGACATCGTGGGACAACGTGGGACAACGTGGGACAACGTGGGACAACGTGGGACACCGTGGGACAACGTGGGACACCGTTGGACATCGTTGGACACCGTGGGACAACGTGGGACAACGTGGGACCACGTGGGACAACGTGGGACAACGTGGGACAACGTGGGACAACGTGGGACAACGTGGGACAACGTGGGACAACGTGGGACAACGTGGGACAACGTGGGACAACGTGGGACAACGTGGGACAACGTGGGACACCGTTGGACATCGTTGGACAACATGGGACAACGTGGGACAACGTGGGACAACGTGGGACAACGTGGGACAACGTGGGACAACGTGGGACAACGTGGGACAACGTGGGACAACGTGGGACAACGTGGGACAACGTGGGACAACGTGGGACAACGTGGGACAACGTGGGACAACGTGGGACAACGTGGGACATCGTGGGACAACGTGGGACAACGTGGGACAACGTGGGACAACGTGGGACAACGTGGGACACCGTTGGACATCGTTGGACATCGTTGGACACCGTGGGACAGCGTGGGACAACGTGGGACAACGTGGGACAACGTGGGACAACGTGGGACAACGTGGGACATCGTGGGACAACGTGGGACAACGTGGGACAACGTGGGACAACGTGGGACAACGTGGGACACCGTTGGACATCGTTGGACACCGTGGGACAACGCGGGACAACGTGGGACAACGTGGGACAACGTGGGACAACGTGGGACAACGTGGGACAACGTGGGACAACGTGGGACAACGTGGGACATCGTGGGACAACGTGGGACAACGTGGGACAACGTGGGACAACGTGGGACACCGTTGGACAACGTGGGACACCGTTGGACATCGTTGGACACCGTGGGACAACGTGGGACAACGTGGGACCACGTGGGACAACGTGGGACATCGTGGGACATCGTTGGACATCGTTGGACATCGTGGGACACCGTTGGACAACGTGGGACAACGTGGGACAACGTGGGACAACGTGGGACAACGTGGGACAACGTGGGACAACGTGGGACAACGTGGGACAACGTGGGACACCGTTGGACATCGTTGGACACCGTGGGACAACGCGGGACAACGTGGGACAACGTGGGACAACGTGGGACATCGTGGGACAACGTGGGACAACGTGGGACATCGTGGGACACCGTTGGACATCGTTGGACATCGTTGGACACCGTGGGACAGCGTGGGACAACGTGGGACAACGTGGGACAACGTGGGACAACGTGGGACAACGTGGGACATCGTGGGACAACGTGGGACAACGTGGGACAACGTGGGACAACGTGGGACACCGTTGGACAACGTGGGACACCGTTGGACATCGTTGGACACCGTGGGACAACGTGGGACAACGTGGGACCACGTGGGACAACGTGGGACAACGTGGGACAACGTGGGACAACGTGGGACAACGTGGGACAACGTGGGACAACGTGGGACAACGTGGGACAACGTGGGACAACGTGGGACAACGTGGGACAACGTGGGACAACGTGGGACAACGTGGGACACCGTTGGACATCGTTGGACAACGTGGGACACCGTTGGACATCGTTGGACACCGTGGGACAACGCGGGACAACGTGGGACAACGTGGGACACCGTTGGACACCGTTGGACATCGTTGGACATCGTTGGACATCGTGGGACACCGTTGGACATCGTTGGACATCGTTGGACACCGTGGGACAACGTGGGACAACGTGGGACAACGTGGGACAACGTGGGACAACGTGGGACAACGTGGGACAACGTGGGACAACGTGGGACAACGTGGGACAACGTGGGACACCGTTGGACATCGTTGGACACCGTGGGACAACGTGGGACACCGTTGGACATCGTTGGACACCGTGGGACAACGTGGGACAACGTGGGACAACGTGGGACACCGTTGGACACCGTTGGACACCGTTGGACATCGTTGGACACCGTGGGACAACGTGGGACAACGTGGGACGACGTGGGACAACGTGGGACACCGTTGGACATCGTTGGACAACGTGGGACAACGTGGGACAACGTGGGACACCGTTGGACAACGTGGGACACCGTTGGACATCGTTGGACACCGTGGGACAACGTGGGACAACGTGGGACAACGTGGGACACCGTTGGACACCGTTGGACACCGTTGGACATCGTTGGACACCGTGGGACAACGTGGGACAACGTGGGACAACGTGGGACAACGTGGGACAACGTGGGACAACGTGGGACATCGTTGGACACCGTTGGACACCGTGGGACAACGTGGGACAACGTGGGACAACGTGGGACATCGTGGGACAACGTGGGACAACGTGGGACAACGTGGGACAACGTGGGACATCGTTGGACACCGTTGGACACCGTGGGACAACGTGGGACAACGTGGGACAACGTGGGACAACGTGGGAAAACGTGGGACAACGTGGGACACCGTTGGACATCGCTGGACACCGTTGGACATCGTTGGACACCGTGGGACAACGTGGGACAACGTGGGACAACGTGGGACAACGTGGGACAACGTGGGACAACGTGGGACAACGTGGGACAACGTGGGACAACGTGGGACATC
Source organism: Bombus terrestris (assembly GCF_910591885.1). NCBI lineage: Eukaryota > Metazoa > Arthropoda > Insecta > Hymenoptera > Apidae > Bombus > Bombus terrestris. The sequence continues at coordinate 356,303 of NW_025963588.1, forward strand.
GTGGGACAACGTGGGACAACGTGGGACAACGTGGGACAACGTGGGACATCGTTGGACACCGTTGGACACCGTGGGACAACGTGGGACAACGTGGGACAACGTGGGACAACGTGGGACAACGTGGGACAACGTGGGACAACGTGGGACAACGTGGGACAACGTGGGACAACGTGGGACAACGTGGGACAACGTGGGACAACGTGGGACAACGTGGGACATCGTGGGACAACGTGGGACAACGTGGGACAACGTGGGACAACGTGGGACAACGTGGGACACCGTTGGACATCGTTGGACACCGTGGGACAACGTGGGACAACGTGGGACAACGTGGGACACCGTTGGACACCGTTGGACAACGTTGGACACCGTTGGACATCGTTGGACACCGTGGGACAACGTGGGACAACGTGGGACAACGTGGGAAACCATGGAACAACGTGGGACAACGTGGGACACCGTTGGACATCGTTGGACAACGTGGGACAACGTGGGACAACGTGGGACAACGTGGGACAACGTGGGACAACGTGGGACATCGTGGGACAACGTGGGACAACGTGGGACAACGTGGGACAACGTGGGACATCGTGGGACAACGTGTGACAACGTGGGACAACGTGGGACACCGTTGGACACCGTTGGACACCGTTGGACACCGTTGGACATCGTTGGACAACGTGGGACAACGTGGGACAACGTGGGACACCGTTGGACACCGTGGGACACCGTTGGACACCGTTGGACATCGTTGGACACCGTGGGACAACGTGGGACAACGTGGGACAACGTGGGACAACGTGGGACAACGTGGGACAACGTGGGACAACGTGGGACAACGTGGGACAACGTGGGACAACGTGGGACAACGTGGGACAACGTGGGACATCGTGGGACAACGTGGGACAACGTGGGACAACGTGGGACAACGTGGGACACCGTTGGACAACGTGGGACACCGTTGGACATCGTTGGACACCGTGGGACAACGTGGGACAACGTGGGACCACGTGGGACAACGTGGGACAACGTGGGACAACGTGGGACACCGTTGGACATCGTTGGACACCGTGGGACACCGTAGGACAACGTGGGACAACGTGGGACAACGTGGGACAACGTGGGACACCGTTGGACAACGTGGGACACCGTTGGACATCGTTGGACACCGTGGGACAACGTGGGACAACGTGGGACCACGTGGGACAACGTGGGACAACGTGGGACAACGTGGGACACCGTTGGACATCGTTGGACACCGTGGGACACCGTAGGACAACGTGGGACAACGTGGGACAACGTGGGACAACGTGGGACAACGTGGGAAACCATGGAACAACGTGGGACAACGTGGGACACCGTTGGACATCGTTGGACAACGTGGGACAACGTGGGACAACGTGGGACAACGTGGGACAACGTGGGACAACGTGGGAAACCATGGAACAACGTGGGACAACGTGGGACACCGTTGGACATCGTTGGACAACGTGGGACAACGTGGGACAACGTGGGACAACGTGGGACAACGTGGGACACCGTTGGACACCGTGGGACACCGTTGGACACCGCTGGACATCGTTGGACACCGTGGGACAACGTGGGACAACGTGGGACATCGTTGGACAACGTGGGACAACGTGGGACAACGTGGGACAACGTGGGACAACGTGGGACAACGTGGGACACCGTTGGACATCGTTGGACAACGTGGGACAACGTGGGACAACGTGGGACAACGTGGGACAACGTGGGACAACGTGGGACAACGTGGGACACCGTTGGACACCGTGGGACACCGTTGGACACCGTTGGACACCGTTGGACATCGTTGGACACCGTGGGACAACGTGGGACAACGTGGGACAACGTGGGAAACCATGCAACAACGTGGGACAACGTGGGACACCGTTGGACATCGTTGGACAACGTGGGACAACGTGGGACAACGTGGGACAACGTGGGACAACGTGGGACAACGTGGGACAACGTGGGACAACGTGGGACAACGTGGGACACCGTTGGACACCGTGGGACACCGTTGGACACCGTTGGACATCGTTGGACACCGTGGGACAACGTGGGACAACGTGGGACAACGTGGGACAACGTGGGACAACGTGGGACAACGTGGGACAACGTGGGACAACGTGGGACAACGTGGGACAACGTGGGACAACGTGGGACATCGTGGGACAACGTGGGACAACGTGGGACAACGTGGGACAACGTGGGACACCGTTGGACACCGTGGGACAACGTGGGACAACGTGGGACCACGTGGGACAACGTGGGACAACGTGGGACAACGTGGGACAACGTGGGACATCGTGGGACAACGTGGGACAACGTGGGACAACGTGGGACAACGTGGGACAACGTGGGACACCGTTGGACACCGTTGGACACCGTTGGACACCGTTGGACATCGTTGGACACCGTGGGACAACGTGGGACAACGTGGGACAACGTGGGAAACCATGGAACAACGTGGGACAACGTGGGACACCGTTGGACATCGTTGGACATCGTTGGACACCGTGGGACAACGTGGGACAACGTGGGAAAACGTGGGACAACGTGGGACACCGTTGGACATCGTTGGACAACGTGGGACAACGTGGGACAACGTGGGACAACGTGGGACAACGTGGGACAACGTGGGAAACCATGGAACAACGTGGGACAACGTGGGACACCGTTGGACATCGTTGGACAACGTGGGACAACGTGGGACAACGTGGGACAACGTGGGACAACGTGGGACACCGTTGGACACCGTGGGACACCGTTGGACACCGCTGGACATCGTTGGACACCGTGGGACAACGTGGGACAACGTGGGACAACGTGGGACAACGTGGGACAACGTGGGACAACGTGGGACAACGTGGGACAACGTGGGACAACGTGGGACAACGTGGGACAACGTGGGACAACGTGGGACACCGTTGGACAACGTGGGACACCGTTGGACATCGTTGGACACCGTGGGACAACGTGGGACACCGTTGGACATCGTTGGACACCGTGGGACAACGTGGGACAACGTGGGACAACTTGGGACACCGTTGGACACCGTTGGACACCGTTGGACACCGTTGGACAACGTGGGACAACGTGGGACACCGTTGGACACCGTTGGACACCGTTGGACACCGTTGGACATCGTTGGACACCGTGGGACAACGTGGGACAACGTGGGACAACGTGGGAAACCATGGAACAACGTGGGACAACGTGGGACACCGTTGGACATCGTTGGACAACGTGGGACAACGTGGGACAACGTGGGACAACGTGGGACAACGTGGGACACCGTTGGACATCGTTGGACAACGTGGGACAACGTGGGACAACGTGGGACAACGTGGGACAACGTGGGACAACGTGGGACACCGTTGGACACCGTGGGACACCGTTGGACACCGTTGGACACCGTTGGACATCGTTGGACACCGTGGGACAACGTGGGACAACGTGGGACAACGTGGGAAACCATGCAACAACGTGGGACAACGTGGGACACCGTTGGACATCGTTGGACAACGTGGGACAACGTGGGACAACGTGGGACAACGTGGGACAACGTGGGACAACGTGGGACAACGTGGGACAACGTGGGACAACGTGGGACACCGTTGGACACCGTGGGACACCGTTGGACACCGTTGGACATCGTTGGACACCGTGGGACAACGTGGGACAACGTGGGACAACGTGGGACAACGTGGGACAACGTGGGACAACGTGGGACAACGTGGGACAACGTGGGACAACGTGGGACAACGTGGGACATCGTGGGACAACGTGGGACAACGTGGGACAACGTGGGACAACGTGGGACACCGTTGGACAACGTGGGACACCGTTGGACATCGTTGGACACCGTGGGACAACGTGGGACAACGTGGGACCACGTGGGACAACGTGGGACAACGTGGGACAACGTGGGACAACGTGGGACATCGTGGGACAACGTGGGACAACGTGGGACAACGTGGGACAACGTGGGACAACGTGGGACACCGTTGGACACCGTTGGACACCGTTGGACACCGTTGGACATCGTTGGACACCGTGGGACAACGTGGGACAACGTGGGACAACGTGGGAAACCATGGAACAACGTGGGACAACGTGGGACACCGTTGGACATCGTTGGACATCGTTGGACACCGTGGGACAACGTGGGACAACGTGGGAAAACGTGGGACAACGTGGGACACCGTTGGACATCGCTGGACACCGTTGGACATCGTTGGACACCGTGGGACAACGTGGGACAACGTGGGACAACGTGGGACAACGTGGGACAACGTGGGACAACGTGGGACAACGTGGGACAACGTGGGACAACGTGGGACAACGTGGGACAACGTGGGACAACGTGGGACAACGTGGGACAACGTGGGACAACGTGGGACAACGTGGGACAACGTGGGACATCGTTGGACACCGTTGGACACCGTGGGACAACGTGGGACAACGTGGGACCACGTGGGACAACGTGGGACAACGTGGGACAACGTGGGACAACGTGGGACAACGTGGGACATCGTGGGACAACGTGGGACAACGTGGGACAACGTGGGACAACGTGGGACAACGTGGGACACCGTTGGACACCGTTGGACACCGTTGGACACCGTTGGACATCGTTGGACACCGTGGGACAACGTGGGACAACGTGGGACAACGTGGGAAACCATGGAACAACGTGGGACAACGTGGGACACCGTTGGACATCGTTGGACATCGTTGGACACCGTGGGACAACGTGGGACAACGTGGGAAAACGTGGGACAACGTGGGACACCGTTGGACATCGCTGGACACCGTTGGACATCGTTGGACACCGTGGGACAACGTGGGACAACGTGGGACAACGTGGGACAACGTGGGACAACGTGGGACAACGTGGGACAACGTGGGACAACGTGGGACAACGTGGGAAAACGTGGGACAACATGGGACACCGTTGGACATCGCTGGACACCGTTGGACAACGTTGGACACCGTGGGACAACGTGGGACACACGTGGGACAACGTGGGACAACGTGGGACAACGTGGGACAACGTGGGACATCGTGGGACAACGTGGGACAACGTGGGACAACGTGGGAAACCATGGAACAACGTGGGACATCGTGGGACAACGTGGGACAACGTGGGACAACGTGGGAAACCATGGAACAACGTGGGACAACGTGGGACACCGTTGGGCATCGTTGGACATCGTTGGACACCGTGGGACAACGTGGGACAACGTGGGAAAACGTGGGACAACGTGGGACACCGTTGGACATCGCTGGACACCGTTGGACATCGCTGGACACCGTTGGACATCGTTGGACACCGTGGGACAACGTGGGACAACGTGGGACCACGTAGGACAACGTGGGACAACGTGGGACAACGTGGGACAACGTGGGACATCGTGGGACAACGTGGGACAACGTGGGACAACGTGGGACAACGTGGGACAACGTGGGAAACCATGGAACAACGTGGGACAACGTGGGACACCGTTGGACAACGTGGGACAACGTGGGACAACGTGGGACAACGTGGGACAACGTGGGACAACGTGGGACAACGTGGGACAACGTGGGACAACGTGGGACAACGTGGGACAACGTGGGAAACCATGGAACAACGTGGGACAACGTGGGACATCGTGGGACAACGTGGGACAACGTGGGACAACGTGGGACACCGTTGGACACCGTTGGACACCGTTGGACACCGTTGGACATCGTTGGACACCGTGGGACAACGTGGGACAACGTGGGACAACGTGGGACACCGTTGGACACCGTTGGACACCGTTGGACACCGTTGGACATCGTTGGACACCGTGGGACAACGTGGGACAATGTGGGACAACGTGGGAAACCATGGAACAACGTGGGACAACGTGGGACATCGTGGGACAACGTGGGACAACGTGGGACAACGTGGGACACCGTTGGACACCGTTGGACACCGTTGGACACCGTTGGACATCGTTGGACACCGTGGGACAACGTGGGACAACGTGGGACAACGTGGGAAACCATGGAACAACGTGGGACAACGTGGGACAACGTTGGACATCGTTGGACATCGTTGGACACAGTGGGACAACGTGCGACAACGTGGGACAACGTGGGACAACGTGGGAAACCATGGAACAACGTGGGACAACGTGGGACAACGTGGGACAACGTGGGACAACGTGGGACAACGTGGGACAACGTGGGACAACGTGGGACAACGTGGGACAACGTGGGACAGCGTGGGACATCGTGGGACAACGTGGGACAACGTGGGACAACGTGGGACAACGTGGGACATCGTTGGACACCGTTGGACACCGTGGGACAACGTGGGACAACGTGGGACAACGTGGGACAACGTGGGACAACGTGGGACAACGTGGGACAACGTGGGACAACGTGGGACAACGTGGGACGACGTGGGACAACGTGGGACAACGTGGGACAACGTGGGACAACGTGGGACATCGTGGGACAACGTGGGACAACGTGGGACAACGTGGGACAACGTGGGACAACGTGGGACACCGTTGGACATCGTTGGACACCGTGGGACAACGTGGGACAACGTGGGACAACGTGGGACACCGTTGGACACCGTTGGACACCGTTGGACACCGTTGGACATCGTTGGACACCGTGGGACAACGTGGGACAACGTGGGACAACGTGGGAAACCATGGAACAACGTGGGACAACGTGGGACACCGTTGGACATCGTTGGACAACGTGGGACAACGTGGGACAACGTGGGACAACGTGGGACAACGTGGGACAACGTGGGACAACGTGGGACACCGTTGGACACCGTGGGACACCGTTGGACACCGTTGGACATCGTTGGACACCGTGGGACAACGTGGGACAACGTGGGACTACGTGGGACAACGTGGGACAACGTGGGACAACGTGGGACAACGTGGGACAACGTGGGACAACGTGGGACAACGTGGGACATCGTTTGACAACGTGGGACAACGTGGGACAACGTGGGACAACGTGGGACACCGTTGGACAACGTGGGACACCGTTGGACATCGTTGGACACCGTGGGACAACGTGGGACAACGTGGGAAAACGTGGGACAACGTGGGACAACGTGGGACAACGTGGGACAACGTGGGAAAACGTGGGACAACGTGGGACAACGTGGGACAACGTGGGACAACGTGGGACAACGTGGGACAACGTGGGACAACGTGGGACAACGTGGGACAACGTGGGACAACGTGGGACATCGTGGGACAACGTGGGACAACGTGGGACAACGTGGGACAACGTGGGACAACGTGGGACACCGTTGGACATCGTTGGACACCGTGGGACAACGTGGGACAACGTGGGACAACGTGGGACACCGTTGGACACCGTTGGACACTGTTGGACACCGTTGGACATCGTTGGACACCGTGGGACAACGTGGGACAACGTGGGACAACGTGGGACAACGTGGGAAACCATGGAACAACGTGGGACAACGTGGGACACCGTTGGACATCGTTGGACAACGTGGGACAACGTGGGACAACGTGGGACAACGTGGGACAACGTGGGACAACGTGGGACAACGTGGGACACCGTTGGACACCGTGGGACACCGTTGGACACCGTTGGACATCGTTGGACACCGTGGGACAACGTGGGACAACGTGAGACAACGTGGGACAACGTGGGACAACGTGGGACAACGTGGGACAACGTGGGACAACGTGGGACAACGTGGGACATCGTGGGACAACGTGGGACAACGTGGGACAACGTGGGACAACGTGGGACAACGTGGGACACCGTTGGACATCGTTGGACACCGTGGGACAACGTGGGACAACGTGGGACAACGTGGGACACCGTTGGACACCGTTGGACACCGTTGGACACCGTTGGACACCGTTGGACATCGTTGGACACCGTGGGACAACGTGGGACAACGTGGGACAACGTGGGAAACCATGGAACAACGTGGGACAACGTGGGACACCGTTGGACATCGTTGGACAACGTGGGACAACGTGGGACAACGTGGGACAACGTGGGACAACGTGGGACAACGTGGGACATCGTGGGACAACGTGGGACAACGTGGGACAACGTGGGACAACGTGGGACATCGTTGGACACCGTGGGACAACGTGGGACAACGTGGGACAACGTGGGACAACGTGGGACAACGTGGGACAACGTGGGACCACGTGGGACAACGTGGGACAACGTGGGACAACGTGGGACAACGTGGGACAACGTGGGACAACGTGGGACATCGTGGGACAACGTGGGACAACGTGGGACACCGTTGGACATAGTTGGACACCGTGGGACACCGTGGGACAACGTGGGACAACGTGGGACAACGTGGGACAACGTGGGACAACGTGGGAAACCATGGAACAACGTGGGACAACGTGGGACACCGTTGGACATCGTTGGACAACGTGGGACAACGTGGGACAACGTGGGACAACGTGGGACAACGTGGGACAACGTGGGACAACGAGGGACAACGTGGGACAACGTGGGACAACGTGGGAAAACGTGGGACAACGTGGGACACCGTTGGACATCGCTGGACACCGTTGGACATCGTTGGACACCGTGGGACAACGTGGGACAACGTGGGACAACGTGGGACAACGTGGGACAACGTGGGACAACGTGGGACAACGTGGGACAACGTGGGACAACGTGGGACAACGTGGGAAAACGTGGGACAACGTGGGACATCGTGGGACAACGTGGGACAACGTGGGACAACGTGGGACAACGTGGGACAACGTGGGACATCGTGGGACAACGTGGGACAACGTGGGACAACGTGGGACAACGTGGGACAACGTGGGACAACGTGGGACAACGTGGGACATCGTGGGACAACGTGGGACAACGTGGGACAACGTGGGACAACGTGGGACAACGTGGGACACCGTTGGACATCGTTGGACACCGTGGGACAACGTGGGACACCGTTGGACATCGTTGGACATCGTTGGACACCGTGGGACAACGTGGGACAACGTGGGAAACCATGGAACAACGTGGGACAACGTGGGACACCGTTGGACATCGTTGGACAACGTGGGACAACGTGGGACAACGTGGGACAACGTGGGACAACGTGGGACAACGTGGGACATCGTGGGACAACGTGGGACAACGTGGGACAACGTGGGACAACGTGGGACATCGTGGGACAACGTGGGACAACGTGGGACAACGTGGGACACCGTTGGACACCGTTGGACACCGTTGGACACCGTTGGACATCGTTGGACACCGTGGGACAACGTGGGACAACGTGGGACAACGTGGGAAACCATGGAACAACGTGGGACAACGTGGGACACCGTTGGACATCGTTGGACATCGTTGGACACCGTGGGACAACGTGGGACAACGTGGGAAAACGTGGGACAACGTGGGACACCGTTGGACATCGCTGGACACCGTTGGACATCGCTGGACACCGTTGGACATCGTTGGACACCGTGGGACAACGTGGGACAACGTGGGACAACGTGGGACAACGTGGGACAACTTGGGACAACGTGGGACAACGTGGGACAACGTGGGACATCGTGGGACAACGTGGGACAACGTGGGACAACGTGGGACAACGTGGGACATCGTTGGACACCGTTGGACACCGTGGGACAACGTGGGACAACGTGGGACAACGTGGGACAACGTGGGACAACGTGGGACAACGTGGGACAACGTGGGACAACGTGGGACAACGTGGGACACCGTTGGACAACGTGGGACACCGTTGGACATCGTTGGACACTGTGGGACAACGTGGGACAACGTGGGACAACGTGGGACACCGTTGGACACCGTTGGACATCGTTGGACATCGTTGGACATCGTGGGACACCGTTGGACATCGCTGGACACCGTTGGACATCGTTGGACACCGTGGGACAACGTGGGACAACGTGGGACAACGTGGGACAACGTGGGACAACGTGGGACACCGTTGGACAACGTGGGACACCGTTGGACATCGTTGGACACCGTGGGACAACGTGGGACAACGTGGGACAACGTGGGACACCGTTGGACACCGTTGGACTTCGTTGGACATCGTTGGACATCGTGGGACACCGTTGGACATCGCTGGACACCGTGGGACAACGTGGGACAACGTGGGACAACGTGGGACAACGTGGGACAACGTCGGACAACGTGGGACAACGTGGGACAATGTGGGACAACGTGGGACAACGTGGGACAACGTGGGACAACGTGGGACAACGTGGGACAACGTGGGACAACGTGGGACATCGTGGGACAACGTGGGACAACGTGGGACAACGTGGGACAACGTGGGACATCGTTGGACACCGTTGGACACCGTGGGACAACGTGGGACAACGTGGGACAACGTGGGACAACGTGGGACACCGTTGGACAACGTGGGACACCGTTGGACATCGTTGGACACCGTGGGACAACGTGGGACAACGTGGGACAACGTGGGACAACGTGGGACACCGTTGGACATCGTGGGACAACGTGGGACAACGTGGGACAACGTGGGACAACGTGGGACATCGTTGGACACCGTTGGACACCGTGGGACAACGTGGGACAACGTGGGACAACGTGGGACAGCGTGGGACAACGTGGGACACCGTTGGACATCGTTGGACAACATGGGACAACGTGGGACAACGTGGGACAACGTGGGACAACGTGGGACAACGTGGGACACCGTTGGACACCGTGGGACACCGTTGGACACCGTTGGACATCGTTGGACACCGTGGGACAACGTGGGACAACGTGGGACAACGTGGGACAACGTGGGACAACGTGGGACAACGTGGGACAACTTGGGACAACGTGGGACAACGTGGGACAACGTGGGACATCGTGGGACAACGTGGGACAACGTGGGACAACGTGGGACAACGTGGGACACCGTTGGACAACGTGGGACACCGTTGGACATCGTTGGACACCGTGGGACAACGCGGGACAACGTGGGACAACGTGGGACACCGTTGGACACCGTTGGACATCGTTGGACATCGTTGGACATCGTGGGACACCGTTGGACATCGTTGGACATCGTTGGACACCGTGGGACAACGTGGGACAACGTGGGACAACGTGGGACAACGTGGGACAACGTGGGACAACGTGGGACAACGTGGGACAACGTGGGACAACGTGGGACAACGTGGGACAACGTGGGACACCGTTGGACATCGTTGGACATCGTGGGACAACGTGGGACACCGTTGGACATCGTTGGACACCGTGGGACAACGTGGGACAACGTGGGACAACGTGGGACACCGTTGGACACCGTTGGACACCGTTGGACATCGTTGGACACCGTGGGACAACGTGGGACAACGTGGGACGACGTGGGACAACGTGGGACACCGTTGGACAACGTTGGACAACGTGGGACAACGTGGGACAACGTGGGACAACGTGGGACACCGTTGGACAACGTGGGACACCGTTGGACATCGTTGGACACCGTGGGACAACGTGGGACAACGTGGGACAACGTGGGACACCGTTGGACACCGTTGGACACCGTTGGACATCGTTGGACACCGTGGGACAACGTGGGACAACGTGGGACAACGTGGGACAACGTGGGACAACGTGGGACAACGTGGGACATCGTTGGACACCGTTGGACACCGTGGGACAACGTGGGACAACGTGGGACAACGTGGGACATCGTGGGACAACGTGGGACAACGTGGGACAACGTGGGACAACGTGGGACATCGTTGGACACCGTTGGACACCGTGGGACAACGTGGGACAACGTGGGACAACGTGGGACAACGTGGGACAACGTGGGACAACGTGGGACACCGTTGGACATCGCTGGACACCGTTGGACATCGTTGGACACCGTGGGACAACGTGGGACAACGTGGGACAACGTGGGACAACGTGGGACAACGTGGGACAACGTGGGACAACGTGGGACAACGTGGGACAACGTGGGACATCGTGGGACAACGTGGGACAACGTGGGACAACGTGGGACAACGTGGGACATCGTTGGACACCGTTGGACACCGTGGGACAACGTGGGACAACGTGGGACAACGTGGGACAACGTGGGACAACGTGGGACAACGTGGGACAACGTGGGACAACGTGGGACAACGTGGGACAACGTGGGACAACGTGGGACAACGTGGGACAACGTGGGACAACGTGGGACAACGTGGGACATCGTGGGACAACGTGGGACAACGTGGGACAACGTGGGACAACGTGGGACAACGTGGGACACCGTTGGACATCGTTGGACACCGTGGGACAACGTGGGACAACGTGGGACAACGTGGGACACCGTTGGACACCGTTGGACAACGTTGGACACCGTTGGACATCGTTGGACACCGTGGGACAACGTGGGACAACGTGGGACAACGTGGGAAACCATGGAACAACGTGGGACAACGTGGGACACCGTTGGACATCGTTGGACAACGTGGGACAACGTGGGACAACGTGGGACAACGTGGGACAACGTGGGACAACGTGGGACATCGTGGGACAACGTGGGACAACGTGGGACAACGTGGGACAACGTGGGACATCGTGGGACAACGTGTGACAACGTGGGACAACGTGGGACACCGTTGGACACCGTTGGACACCGTTGGACACCGTTGGACATCGTTGGACACCGTGGGACAACGTGGGACAACGTGGGACAACGTGGGAAACCATGGAACAACGTGGGACAACGTGGGACACCGTTGGACATCGTTGGACATCGTTGGACACCGTGGGACAACGTGGGACAACGTGGGAAAACGTGGGACAACGTGGGACAACGTTGGACATCGTTGGACACCGTTGGACATCGCTGGACACCGTTGGACATCGTTGGACACCGTGGGACAACGTGGGACAACGTGGGACAACGTGGGACAACGTGGGACAACGTGGGACAACGTGGGACAACGTGGGACAACGTGGGACAACGTGGGACATCGTGGGACAACGTGGGACAACGTGGGACAACGTGGGACAACGTGGGACATCGTTGGACACCGTTGGACACCGTGGGACAACGTGGGACAACGTGGGACAACGTGGGACAACGTGGGACAACGTGGGACAACGTGGGACAACGTGGGACAACGTGGGACAACGTGGGACAACGTGGGACAACGTGGGACAACGTGGGACAACGTGGGACAACGTGGGACATCGTGGGACAACGTGGGACAACGTGGGACAACGTGGGACAACGTGGGACAACGTGGGACACCGTTGGACATCGTTGGACACCGTGGGACAACGTGGGACAACGTGGGACAACGTGGGACACCGTTGGACACCGTTGGACACCGTTGGACACCGTTGGACATCGTTGGACACCGTGGGACAACGTGGGACAACGTGGGACAACGTGGGAAACCATGGAACAACGTGGGACAACGTGGACCACCGTTGGACATCGTTGGACAACGTGGGACAACGTGGGACAACGTGGGACAACGTGGGACAACGTGGGACAACGTGGGACAACGTGGGACACCGTTGGACACCGTGGGACACCGTTGGACACCGTTGGACATCGTTGGACACCGTGGGACAACGTGGGACAACGTGGGACAACGTGGGACAACGTGGGACAACGTGGGACAACGTGGGACAACGTGGGACAACGTGGGACAACGTGGGACAACGTGGGACAACGTGGGACAACGTGGGACAACGTGGGACAACGTGGGACATCGTGGGACAACGTGGGACAACGTGGGACAACGTGGGACAACGTGGGACACCGTTGGACAACGTGGGACACCGTTGGACATCGTTGGACACCGTGGGACAACGTGGGACAACGTGGGACCACGTGGGACAACGTGGGACAACGTGGGACAACGTGGGACACCGTTGGACATCGTTGGACACCGTGGGACACCGTGGGACAACGTGGGACAACGTGGGACAACGTGGGACAACGTGGGACAACGTGGGAAACCATGGAAAAACGTGGGACAACGTGGGACACCGTTGGACATCGTTGGACAACGTGGGACAACGTGGGACAACGTGGGACAACGTGGGACAACGTGGGACAACGTGGGAAACCATGGAACAACGTGGGACAACGTGGGACACCGTTGGACATCGTTGGACAACGTGGGACAACGTGGGACAACGCGGGACAACGTGGGACAACGTGGGACAACGTGGGACACCGTTGGACACCGTGGGACACCGTTGGACACCGCTGGACATCGTTGGACACCGTGGGACAACGTGGGACAACGTGGGACAACGTGGGACAACGTGGGACAACGTGGGACAACGTGGGACAACGTGGGACAACGTGGGACAACGTGGGACAACGTGGGACAACGTGGGACAACGTGGGACACCGTTGGACAACGTGGGACACCGTTGGACATCGTTGGACACCGTGGGACAACGTGGGACACCGTTGGACATCGTTGGACACCGTGGGACAACGAGGGACAACGTGGGACAACGTGGGACAACGTGGGAAAACGTGGGACAACGTGGGACACCGTTGGACATCGCTGGACACCGTTGGACATCGTTGGACACCGTGGGACAACGTGGGACAACGTGGGACAACGTGGGACAACGTGGGACAACGTGGGACAACGTGGGACAACGTGGGACAACGTGGGACAACGTGGGACAACGTGGGAAAACGTGGGACAACGTGGGACATCGTGGGACAACGTGGGACAACGTGGGACAACGTGGGACAACGTGGGACAACGTGGGACATCGTGGGACAACGTGGGACAACGTGGGACAACGTGGGACAACGTGGGACAACGTGGGACAACGTGGGACAACGTGGGACATCGTGGGACAACGTGGGACAACGTGGGACAACGTGGGACAACGTGGGACAACGTGGGACACCGTTGGACATCGTTGGACACCGTGGGACAACGTGGGACACCGTTGGACATCGTTGGACATCGTTGGACACCGTGGGACAACGTGGGACAACGTGGGAAACCATGGAACAACGTGGGACAACGTGGGACACCGTTGGACATCGTTGGACAACGTGGGACAACGTGGGACAACGTGGGACAACGTGGGACAACGTGGGACAACGTGGGACATCGTGGGACAACGTGGGACAACGTGGGACAACGTGGGACAACGTGGGACATCGTGGGACAACGTGGGACAACGTGGGACAACGTGGGACACCGTTGGACACCGTTGGACACCGTTGGACACCGTTGGACATCGTTGGACACCGTGGGACAACGTGGGACAACGTGGGACAACGTGGGAAACCATGGAACAACGTGGGACAACGTGGGACACCGTTGGACATCGTTGGACATCGTTGGACACCGTGGGACAACGTGGGACAACGTGGGAAAACGTGGGACAACGTGGGACACCGTTGGACATCGCTGGACACCGTTGGACATCGCTGGACACCGTTGGACATCGTTGGACACCGTGGGACAACGTGGGACAACGTGGGACAACGTGGGACAACGTGGGACAACTTGGGACAACGTGGGACAACGTGGGACAACGTGGGACATCGTGGGACAACGTGGGACAACGTGGGACAACGTGGGACAACGTGGGACATCGTTGGACACCGTTGGACACCGTGGGACAACGTGGGACAACGTGGGACAACGTGGGACAACGTGGGACAACGTGGGACAACGTGGGACAACGTGGGACAACGTGGGACAACGTGGGACACCGTTGGACAACGTGGGACACCGTTGGACATCGTTGGACACTGTGGGACAACGTGGGACAACGTGGGACAACGTGGGACACCGTTGGACACCGTTGGACATCGTTGGACATCGTTGGACATCGTGGGACACCGTTGGACATCGCTGGACACCGTTGGACATCGTTGGACACCGTGGGACAACGTGGGACAACGTGGGACAACGTGGGACAACGTGGGACAACGTGGGACACCGTTGGACAACGTGGGACACCGTTGGACATCGTTGGACACCGTGGGACAACGTGGGACAACGTGGGACAACGTGGGACACCGTTGGACACCGTTGGACTTCGTTGGACATCGTTGGACATCGTGGGACACCGTTGGACATCGCTGGACACCGTGGGACAACGTGGGACAACGTGGGACAACGTGGGACAACGTGGGACAACGTCGGACAACGTGGGACAACGTGGGACAATGTGGGACAACGTGGGACAACGTGGGACAACGTGGGACAACGTGGGACAACGTGGGACAACGTGGGACAACGTGGGACATCGTGGGACAACGTGGGACAACGTGGGACAACGTGGGACAACGTGGGACATCGTTGGACACCGTTGGACACCGTGGGACAACGTGGGACAACGTGGGACAACGTGGGACAACGTGGGACACCGTTGGACAACGTGGGACACCGTTGGACATCGTTGGACACCGTGGGACAACGTGGGACAACGTGGGACAACGTGGGACAACGTTGGACACCGTTGGACATCGTGGGACAACGTGGGACAACGTGGGACAACGTGGGACAACGTGGGACATCGTTGGACACCGTTGGACACCGTGGGACAACGTGGGACAACGTGGGACAACGTGGGACAGCGTGGGACAACGTGGGACACCGTTGGACATCGTTGGACAACGTGGGACAACGTGGGACAACGTGGGACAACGTGGGACAACGTGGGACAACGTGGGACACCGTTGGACACCGTGGGACACCGTTGGACACCGTTGGACATCGTTGGACACCGTGGGACAACGTGGGACAACGTGGGACAACGTGGGACAACGTGGGACAACGTGGGACAACGTGGGACAACTTGGGACAACGTGGGACAACGTGGGACAACGTGGGACATCGTGGGACAACGTGGGACAACGTGGGACAACGTGGGACAACGTGGGACACCGTTGGACAACGTGGGACACCGTTGGACATCGTTGGACACCGTGGGACAACGCGGGACAACGTGGGACAACGTGGGACACCGTTGGACACCGTTGGACATCGTTGGACATCGTTGGACATCGTGGGACACCGTTGGACATCGTTGGACATCGTTGGACACCGTGGGACAACGTGGGACAACGTGGGACAACGTGGGACAACGTGGGACAACGTGGGACAACGTGGGACAACGTGGGACAACGTGGGACAACGTGGGACAACGTGGGACAACGTGGGACACCGTTGGACATCGTTGGACACCGTGGGACAACGTGGGACACCGTTGGACATCGTTGGACACCGTGGGACAACGTGGGACAACGTGGGACAACGTGGGACACCGTTGGACACCGTTGGACACCGTTGGACATCGTTGGACACCGTGGGACAACGTGGGACAACGTGGGACAACGTGGGACAACGTGGGACACCGTTGGACAACGTTGGACAACGTGGGACAACGTGGGACAACGTGGGACAACGTGGGACACCGTTGGACAACGTGGGACACCGTTGGACATCGTTGGACACCGTGGGACAACGTGGGACAACGTGGGACCACGTGGGACACCGTTGGACACCGTGGGACACCGTTGGACATCGTGGGACACCGTGGGACAACGTGGGACAACGTGGGACAACGTGGGACAACGTGGGACAACGTGGGACAACGTGGGACATCGTTGGACACCGTTGGACACCGTGGGACAACGTGGGACAACGTGGGACAACGTGGGACATCGTGGGACAACGTGGGACAACGTGGGACACCGTTGGACATCGTTGGACACCGTGGGACAACGCGGGACAACGTGGGACAACGTGGGACACCGTTGGACACCGTTGGACATCGTTGGACATCGTTGGACATCGTGGGACACCGTTGGACATCGTTGGACATCGTTGGACACCGTGGGACAACGTGGGACAACGTGGGACAACGTGGGACAACGTGGGACAACGTGGGACAACGTGGGACAACGTGGGACAACGTGGGACAACGTGGGACAACGTGGGACAACGTGGGACACCGTTGGACATCGTTGGACATCGTTGGACACCGTGGGACAACGTGGGACAACGTGGGACAACGTGGGACAACGTGGGACAACGTGGGACAACGTGGGACATCGTTGGACACCGTTGGACACCGTGGGACAACGTGGGACAACGTGGGACACCGTTGGACATCGTTGGACACCGTGGGACAACGTGGGACAACGTGGGACAACGTGGGACACCGTTGGACACCGTTGGACACCGTTGGACATCGTTGGACACCGTGGGACAACGTGGGACAACGTGGGACAACGTGGGACAACGTGGGACAACGTGGGACATCGTGGGACAACGTTGGACATCGCTGGACACCGTTGGACATCGTTGGACACCGTGGGACAACGTGGGACAACGTGGGACAACGTGGGACAACGTGGGACAACGTGGGACAACGTGGGACAACGTGGGACAACGTGGGACAACGTGGGACAACGTGGGAAAACGTGGGACAACGTGGGACATCGTGGGACAACGTGGGACAACGTGGGACAACGTGGGACAACGTGGGACAACGTGGGACATCGTGGGACAACGTGGGACAACGTGGGACAACGTGGGACAACGTGGGACAACGTGGGACAACGTGGGACAACGTGGGACATCGTGGGACAACGTGGGACAACGTGGGACAACGTGGGACAACGTGGGACAACGTGGGACACCGTTGGACATCGTTGGACACCGTGGGACAACGTGGGACACCGTTGGACATCGTTGGACATCGTTGGACACCGTGGGACAACGTGGGACAACGTGGGAAACCATGGAACAACGTGGGACAACGTGGGACACCGTTGGACATCGTTGGACAACGTGGGACAACGTGGGACAACGTGGGACAACGTGGGACAACGTGGGACAACGTGGGACATCGTGGGACAACGTGGGACAACGTGGGACAACGTGGGAAACCATGGAACAACGTGGGACAACGTGGGACACCGTTGGACATCGTTGGACAACGTGGGACAACGTGGGACAACGTGGGACAACGTGGGACAACGTGGGACAACGTGGGACATCGTGGGACAACGTGGGACAACGTGGGACAACGTGGGACAACGTGGGACATCGTGGGACAACGTGGGACAACGTGGGACAACGTGGGACACCGTTGGACACCGTTGGACACCGTTGGACACCGTTGGACACCGTTGGACACCGTTGGACATCGTTGGACATCGTTGGACATCGTGGGACACCGTTGGACATCGTTGGACATCGTTGGACACCGTGGGACAACGTGGGACACCGTTGGACATCGTTGGACATCGTTGGACACCGTGGGACAACGTGGGACAACGTGGGAAACCATGGAACAACGTGGGACAACGTGGGACACCGTTGGACATCGTTGGACAACGTGGGACAACGTGGGACAACGTGGGACAACGTGGGACAACGTGGGACAACGTGGGACATCGTGGGACAACGTGGGACAACGTGGGACAACGTGGGACAACGTGGGACATCGTGGGACAACGTGGGACAACGTGGGACAACGTGGGACACCGTTGGACACCGTTGGACACCGTTGGACACCGTTGGACATCGTTGGACACCGTGGGACAACGTGGGACAACGTGGGACAACGTGGGAAACCATGGAACAACGTGGGACAACGTGGGACACCGTTGGACATCGTTGGACATCGTTGGACACCGTGGGACAACGTGGGACAACGTGGGAAAACGTGGGACAACGTGGGACACCGTTGGACATCGCTGGACACCGTTGGACATCGCTGGACACCGTTGGACATCGTTGGACACCGTGGGACAACGTGGGACAACGTGGGACAACGTGGGACAACGTGGGACAACTTGGGACAACGTGGGACAACGTGGGACAACGTGGGACATCGTGGGACAACGTGGGACAACGTGGGACAACGTGGGACAACGTGGGACATCGTTGGACACCGTTGGACACCGTGGGACAACGTGGGACAACGTGGGACAACGTGGGACAACGTGGGACAACGTGGGACAACGTGGGACAACGTGGGACAACGTGGGACAACGTGGGACACCGTTGGACAACGTGGGACACCGTTGGACATCGTTGGACACCGTGGGACAACGTGGGACAACGTGGGACAACGTGGGACACCGTTGGACACCGTTGGACATCGTTGGACATCGTTGGACATCGTGGGACACCGTTGGACATCGCTGGACACCGTTGGACATCGTTGGACACCGTGGGACAACGTGGGACAACGTGGGACAACGTGGGACAACGTGGGACAACGTGGGACACCGTTGGACAACGTGGGACACCGTTGGACATCGTTGGACACCGTGGGACAACGTGGGACAACGTGGGACAACGTGGGACACCGTTGGACACCGTTGGACTTCGTTGGACATCGTTGGACATCGTGGGACACCGTTGGACATCGCTGGACACCGTGGGACAACGTGGGACAACGTGGGACAACGTGGGACAACGTGGGACAACGTCGGACAACGTGGGACAACGTGGGACAATGTGGGACAACGTGGGACAACGTGGGACAACGTGGGACAACGTGGGACAACGTGGGACAACGTGGGACAACGTGGGACATCGTGGGACAACGTGGGACAACGTGGGACAACGTGGGACAACGTGGGACATCGTTGGACACCGTTGGACACCGTGGGACAACGTGGGACAACGTGGGACAACGTGGGACAACGTGGGACACCGTTGGACAACGTGGGACACCGTTGGACATCGTTGGACACCGTGGGACAACGTGGGACAACGTGGGACAACGTGGGACAACGTGGGACACCGTTGGACATCGTGGGACAACGTGGGACAACGTGGGACAACGTGGGACAACGTGGGACATCGTTGGACACCGTTGGACACCGTGGGACAACGTGGGACAACGTGGGACAACGTGGGACAGCGTGGGACAACGTGGGACACCGTTGGACATCGTTGGACAACATGGGACAACGTGGGACAACGTGGGACAACGTGGGACAACGTGGGACAACGTGGGACACCGTTGGACACCGTGGGACACCGTTGGACACCGTTGGACATCGTTGGACACCGTGGGACAACGTGGGACAACGTGGGACAACGTGGGACAACGTGGGACAACGTGGGACAACGTGGGACAACTTGGGACAACGTGGGACAACGTGGGACAACGTGGGACATCGTGGGACAACGTGGGACAACGTGGGACAACGTGGGACAACGTGGGACACCGTTGGACAACGTGGGATACCGTTGGACATCGTTGGACACCGTGGGACAACGCGGGACAACGTGGGACAACGTGGGACACCGTTGGACACCGTTGGACATCGTTGGACATCGTTGGACATCGTGGGACACCGTTGGACATCGTTGGACATCGTTGGACACCGTGGGACAACGTGGGACAACGTGGGACAACGTGGGACAACGTGGGACAACGTGGGACAACGTGGGACAACGTGGGACAACGTGGGACAACGTGGGACAACGTGGGACAACGTGGGACACCGTTGGACATCGTTGGACACCGTGGGACAACGTGGGACACCGTTGGACATCGTTGGACACCGTGGGACAACGTGGGACAACGTGGGACAACGTGGGACACCGTTGGACACCGTTGGACACCGTTGGACATCGTTGGACACCGTGGGACAACGTGGGACAACGTGGGACAACGTGGGACAACGTGGGACACCGTTGGACAACGTTGGACAACGTGGGACAACGTGGGACAACGTGGGACAACGTGGGACACCGTTGGACAACGTGGGACACCGTTGGACATCGTTGGACACCGTGGGACAACGTGGGACAACGTGGGACAACGTGGGACACCGTTGGACACCGTTGGACACCGTTGGACATCGTGGGACACCGTGGGACAACGTGGGACAACGTGGGACAACTTGGGACAACGTGGGACAACGTGGGACAACGTGGGACATCGTTGGACACCGTTGGACACCGTGGGACAACGTGGGACAACGTGGGACAACGTGGGACATCGTGGGACAACGTGGGACAACGTGGGACACCGTTGGACATCGTTGGACACCGTGGGACAACGCGGGACAACGTGGGACAACGTGGGACACCGTTGGACACCGTTGGACATCGTTGGACATCGTTGGACATCGTGGGACACCGTTGGACATCGTTGGACATCGTTGGACACCGTGCGACAACGTGGGACAACGTGGGACAACGTGGGACAACGTGGGACAACGTGGGACAACGTGGGACAACGTGGGACAACGTGGGACAACGTGGGACAACGTGGGACAACGTGGGACACCGTTGGACATCGTTGGACATCGTTGGACACCGTGGGACAACGTGGGACAACGTGGGACAACGTGGGACAACGTGGGACAACGTGGGACAACGTGGGACATCGTTGGACACCGTTGGACACCGTGGGACAACGTGGGACAACGTGGGACACCGTTGGACATCGTTGGACACCGTGGGACAACGTGGGACAACGTGGGACAACGTGGGACACCGTTGGACACCGTTGGACACCGTTGGACATCGTTGGACACCGTGGGACAACGTGGGACAACGTGGGACAACGTGGGACAACGTGGGACAACGTGGGACATCGTGGGACAACGTGGGACAACGTGGGACAACGTGGGACAACGTGGGACATCGTTGGACACCGTTGGACACCGTGGGACAACGTGGGACAACGTGGGACAACGTGGGACAACGTGGGACACCGTTGGACACCGTTGGACACCGTTGGACACCGTTGGACACCGTTGGACATCGTTGGACACCGTGGGACAACGTGGGACAACGTGGGACAACGTGGGAAACCATGGAACAACGTGGGACAACGTGGGACACCGTTGGACATCGTTGGACAACGTGGGACAACGTGGGACAACGTGGGACAACGTGGGACAACGTGGGACAACGTGGGACATCGTGGGACAACGTGGGACAACGTGGGACAACGTGGGACAACGTGGGACATCGTTGGACACCGTGGGACAACGTGGGACAACGTGGGACAACGTGGGACAACGTGGGACAACGTGGGACCACGTGGGACAACGTGGGACAACGTGGGACAACGTGGGACAACGTGGGACAACGTGGGACAACGTGGGACATCGTGGGACAACGTGGGACAACGTGGGACACCGTTGGACATAGTTGGACACCGTGGGACACCGTGGGACAACGTGGGACAACGTGGGACAACGTGGGACAACGTGGGACAACGTGGGAAACCATGGAACAACGTGGGACAACGTGGGACACCGTTGGACATCGTTGGACAACGTGGGACAACGTGGGACAACGTGGGACAACGTGGGACAACGTGGGACAACGTGGGACAACGAGGGACAACGTGGGACAACGTGGGACAACGTGGGAAAACGTGGGACAACGTGGGACACCGTTGGACATCGCTGGACACCGTTGGACATCGTTGGACACCGTGGGACAACGTGGGACAACGTGGGACAACGTGGGACAACGTGGGACAACGTGGGACAACGTGGGACAACGTGGGACAACGTGGGACAACGTGGGACAACGTGGGAAAACGTGGGACAACGTGGGACATCGTGGGACAACGTGGGACAACGTGGGACAACGTGGGACAACGTGGGACAACGTGGGACATCGTGGGACAACGTGGGACAACGTGGGACAACGTGGGACAACGTGGGACAACGTGGGACAACGTGGGACAACGTGGGACATCGTGGGACAACGTGGGACAACGTGGGACAACGTGGGACAACGTGGGACAACGTGGGACACCGTTGGACATCGTTGGACACCGTGGGACAACGTGGGACACCGTTGGACATCGTTGGACATCGTTGGACACCGTGGGACAACGTGGGACAACGTGGGAAACCATGGAACAACGTGGGACAACGTGGGACACCGTTGGACATCGTTGGACAACGTGGGACAACGTGGGACAACGTGGGACAACGTGGGACAACGTGGGACAACGTGGGACATCGTGGGACAACGTGGGACAACGTGGGACAACGTGGGACAACGTGGGACATCGTGGGACAACGTGGGACAACGTGGGACAACGTGGGACACCGTTGGACACCGTTGGACACCGTTGGACACCGTTGGACATCGTTGGACACCGTGGGACAACGTGGGACAACGTGGGACAACGTGGGAAACCGTGGAACAACGTGGGACAACGTGGGACACCGTTGGACATCGTTGGACAACGTTGGACACCGTGGGACAACGTGGGACAACGTGGGAAAACGTGGGACAACGTGGGACACCGTTGGACATCGCTGGACACCGTTGGACATCGCTGGACACCGTTGGACATCGTTGGACACCGTGGGACAACGTGGGACAACGTGGGACAACGTGGGACAACGTGGGACAACTTGGGACAACGTGGGACAACGTGGGACAACGTGGGACATCGTGGGACAACGTGGGACAACGTGGGACAACGTGGGACAACGTGGGACATCGTTGGACACCGTTGGACACCGTGGGACAACGTGGGACAACGTGGGACAACGTGGGACAACGTGGGACAACGTGGGACAACGTGGGACAACGTGGGACAACGTGGGACAACGTGGGACACCGTTGGACAACGTGGGACACCGTTGGACATCGTTGGACACTGTGGGACAACGTGGGACAACGTGGGACAACGTGGGACACCGTTGGACACCGTTGGACATCGTTGGACATCGTTGGACATCGTGGGACACCGTTGGACATCGCTGGACACCGTTGGACATCGTTGGACACCGTGGGACAACGTGGGACACCGTGGGACAACGTGGGACAACGTGGGACAACGTGGGACACCGTTGGACAACGTGGGACACCGTTGGACATCGTGGGACACCGTGGGACAACGTGGGACAACGTGGGACAACGTGGGACACCGTTGGACACCGTTGGACTTCGTTGGACATCGTTGGACATCGTGGGACACCGTTGGACATCGCTGGACACCGTGGGACAACGTGGGACAACGTGGGACAACGTGGGACAACGTGGGACAACGTCGGACAACGTGGGACAACGTGGGACAATGTGGGACAACGTGGGACAACGTGGGACAACGTGGGACAACGTGGGACAACGTGGGACAACGTGGGACAACGTGGGACATCGTGGGACAACGTGGGACAACGTGGGACAACGTGGGACAACGTGGGACATCGTTGGACACCGTTGGACACCGTGGGACAACGTGGGACAACGTGGGACAACGTGGGACAACGTGGGACACCGTTGGACAACGTGGGACACCGTTGGACATCGTTGGACACCGTGGGACAACGTGGGACAACGTGGGACAACGTGGGACAACGTGGGACACCGTTGGACATCGTGGGACAACGTGGGACAACGTGGGACAACGTGGGACAACGTGGGACATCGTTGGACACCGTTGGACACCGTGGGACAACGTGGGACAACGTGGGACAACGTGGGACAGCGTGGGACAACGTGGGACACCGTTGGACATCGTTGGACAACATGGGACAACGTGGGACAACGTGGGACAACGTGGGACAACGTGGGACAACGTGGGACACCGTTGGACACCGTGGGACACCGTTGGACACCGTTGGACATCGTTGGACACCGTGGGACAACGTGGGACAACGTGGGACAACGTGGGACAACGTGGGACAACGTGGGACAACGTGGGACAACTTGGGACAACGTGGGACAACGTGGGACAACGTGGGACATCGTGGGACAACGTGGGACAACGTGGGACAACGTGGGACAACGTGGGACACCGTTGGACAACGTGGGACACCGTTGGACATCGTTGGACACCGTGGGACAACGCGGGACAACGTGGGACAACGTGGGACACCGTTGGACACCGTTGGACATCGTTGGACATCGTTGGACATCGTGGGACACCGTTGGACATCGTTGGACATCGTTGGACACCGTGGGACAACGTGGGACAACGTGGGACAACGTGGGACAACGTGGGACAACGTGGGACAACGTGGGACAACGTGGGACAACGTGGGACAACGTGGGACAACGTGGGACAACGTGGGACACCGTTGGACATCGTTGGACACCGTGGGACAACGTGGGACACCGTTGGACATCGTTGGACACCGTGGGACAACGTGGGACAACGTGGGACAACGTGGGACACCGTTGGACACCGTTGGACACCGTTGGACATCGTTGGACACCGTGGGACAACGTGGGACAACGTGGGACGACGTGGGACAACGTGGGACACCGTTGGACAACGTTGGACAACGTGGGACAACGTGGGACAACGTGGGACAACGTGGGACACCGTTGGACAACGTGGGACACCGTTGGACATCGTTGGACACCGTGGGACAACGTGGGACAACGTGGGACAACGTGGGACACCGTTGGACACCGTTGGACACCGTTGGACATCGTTGGACACCGTGGGACAACGTGGGACAACGTGGGACAACGTGGGACAACGTGGGACAACGTGGGACAACGTGGGACATCGTTGGACACCGTGGGACAACGTGGGACATCGTGGGACAACGTGGGACAACGTGGGACAACGTGGGACAACGTGGGACATCGTTGGACACCGTTGGACACCGTGGGACAACGTGGGACAACGTGGGACAACGTGGGACAACGTGGGACAACGTGGGACAACGTGGGACAACGTGGGACAACGTGGGACAACGTGGGACAACGTGGGACAACGTGGGACAACGTGGGACAACGTGGGACAACGTGGGACAACGTGGGACATCGTGGGACAACGTGGGACAACGTGGGACAACGTGGGACAACGTGGGACAACGTGGGACACCGTTGGACATCGTTGGACACCGTGGGACAACGTGGGACAACGTGGGACAACGTGGGACACCGTTGGACACCGTTGGACAACGTTGGACACCGTTGGACATCGTTGGACACCGTGGGACAACGTGGGACAACGTGGGACAACGTGGGAAACCATGGAACAACGTGGGACAACGTGGGACACCGTTGGACATCGTTGGACAACGTGGGACAACGTGGGACAACGTGGGACAACGTGGGACAACGTGGGACAACGTGGGACATCGTGGGACAACGTGGGACAACGTGGGACAACGTGGGACAACGTGGGACATCGTGGGACAACGTGTGACAACGTGGGACAACGTGGGACACCGTTGGACACCGTTGGACACCGTTGGACACCGTTGGACATCGTTGGACACCGTGGGACAACGTGGGACAACGTGGGACAACGTGGGAAACCATGGAACAACGTGGGACAACGTGGGACACCGTTGGACATCGTTGGACATCGTTGGACACCGTGGGACAACGTGGGACAACGTGGGAAAACGTGGGACAACGTGGGACAACGTTGGACATCGCTGGACACCGTTGGACATCGTTGGACACCGTTGGACATCGTTGGACACCGTGGGACAACGTGGGACAACGTGGGACAACGTGGGACAACGTGGGACAACGTGGGACAACTTGGGACAACGTGGGACAACGTGGGACAACGTGGGACATCGTGGGACAACGTGGGACAACGTGGGACAACGTGGGACAACGTGGGACATCGTTGGACACCGTTGGACACCGTGGGACAACGTGGGACAACGTGGGACAACGTGGGACAACGTGGGACAACGTGGGACAACGTGGGACAACGTGGGACAACGTGGGACAACGTGGGACAACGTGGGACAACGTGGGACAACGTGGGACAACGTGGGACAACGTGGGACATCGTGGGACAACGTGGGACAACGTGGGACAACGTGGGACAACGTGGGACAACGTGGGACACCGTTGGACATCGTTGGACACCGTGGGACAACGTGGGACAACGTGGGACAACGTGGGACACCGTTGGACACCGTTGGACACCGTTGGACACCGTTGGACATCGTTGGACACCGTGGGACAACGTGGGACAACGTGGGACAACGTGGGAAACCATGGAACAACGTGGGACAACGTGGACCACCGTTGGACATCGTTGGACAACGTGGGACAACGTGGGACAACGTGGGACAACGTGGGACAACGTGGGACAACGTGGGACAACGTGGGACACCGTTGGACACCGTGGGACACCGTTGGACACCGTTGGACATCGTTGGACACCGTGGGACAACGTGGGACAACGTGGGACAACGTGGGACAACGTGGGACAACGTGGGACAACGTGGGACAACGTGGGACAACGTGGGACAACGTGGGACAACGTGGGACAACGTGGGACAACGTGGGACAACGTGGGACAACGTGGGACATCGTGGGACAACGTGGGACAACGTGGGACAACGTGGGACAACGTGGGACACCGTTGGACAACGTGGGACACCGTTGGACATCGTTGGACACCGTGGGACAACGTGGGACAACGTGGGACCACGTGGGACAACGTGGGACAACGTGGGACAACGTGGGACACCGTTGGACATCGTTGGACACCGTGGGACACCGTGGGACAACGTGGGACAACGTGGGACAACGTGGGACAACGTGGGACAACGTGGGAAACCATGGAACAACGTGGGACAACGTGGGACACCGTTGGACATCGTTGGACAACGTGGGACAACGTGGGACAACGTGGGACAACGTGGGACAACGTGGGACAACGTGGGAAACCATGGAACAACGTGGGACAACGTGGGACACCGTTGGACATCGTTGGACAACGTGGGACAACGTGGGACAACGCGGGACAACGTGGGAAAACGTGGGACAACGTGGGACACCGTTGGACATCGCTGGACACCGTTGGACATCGTTGGACACCGTGGGACAACGTGGGACAACGTGGGACAACGTGGGACAACGTGGGACAACGTGGGACAACGTGGGACAACGTGGGACAACGTGGGACAACGTGGGACAACGTGGGAAAACGTGGGACAACGTGGGACATCGTGGGACAACGTGGGACAACGTGGGACAACGTGGGACAACGTGGGACAACGTGGGACATCGTGGGACAACGTGGGACAACGTGGGACAACGTGGGACAACGTGGGACAACGTGGGACAACGTGGGACAACGTGGGACATCGTGGGACAACGTGGGACAACGTGGGACAACGTGGGACAACGTGGGACAACGTGGGACACCGTTGGACATCGTTGGACACCGTGGGACAACGTGGGACACCGTTGGACATCGTTGGACATCGTTGGACACCGTGGGACAACGTGGGACAACGTGGGAAACCATGGAACAACGTGGGACAACGTGGGACACCGTTGGACATCGTTGGACAACGTGGGACAACGTGGGACAACGTGGGACAACGTGGGACAACGTGGGACAACGTGGGACATCGTGGGACAACGTGGGACAACGTGGGACAACGTGGGACAACGTGGGACATCGTGGGACAACGTGGGACAACGTGGGACAACGTGGGACACCGTTGGACACCGTTGGACACCGTTGGACACCGTTGGACATCGTTGGACACCGTGGGACAACGTGGGACAACGTGGGACAACGTGGGAAACCATGGAACAACGTGGGACAACGTGGGACACCGTTGGACATCGTTGGACATCGTTGGACACCGTGGGACAACGTGGGACAACGTGGGAAAACGTGGGACAACGTGGGACACCGTTGGACATCGCTGGACACCGTTGGACATCGCTGGACACCGTTGGACATCGTTGGACACCGTGGGACAACGTGGGACAACGTGGGACAACGTGGGACAACGTGGGACAACTTGGGACAACGTGGGACAACGTGGGACAACGTGGGACATCGTGGGACAACGTGGGACAACGTGGGACAACGTGGGACAACGTGGGACATCGTTGGACACCGTTGGACACCGTGGGACAACGTGGGACAACGTGGGACAACGTGGGACAACGTGGGACAACGTGGGACAACGTGGGACAACGTGGGACAACGTGGGACAACGTGGGACACCGTTGGACAACGTGGGACACCGTTGGACATCGTTGGACACTGTGGGACAACGTGGGACAACGTGGGACAACGTGGGACACCGTTGGACACCGTTGGACATCGTTGGACATCGTTGGACATCGTGGGACACCGTTGGACATCGCTGGACACCGTTGGACATCGTTGGACACCGTGGGACAACGTGGGACAACGTGGGACAACGTGGGACAACGTGGGACACCGTTGGACAACGTGGGACACCGTTGGACATCGTTGGACACCGTGGGACAACGTGGGACAACGTGGGACAACGTGGGACACCGTTGGACACCGTTGGACTTCGTTGGACATCGTTGGACATCGTGGGACACCGTTGGACATCGCTGGACACCGTGGGACAACGTGGGACAACGTGGGACAACGTGGGACAACGTGGGACAACGTCGGACAACGTGGGACAACGTGGGACAATGTGGGACAACGTGGGACAACGTGGGACAACGTGGGACAACGTGGGACAACGTGGGACAACGTGGGACAACGTGGGACATCGTGGGACAACGTGGGACAACGTGGGACAACGTGGGACAACGTGGGACATCGTTGGACACCGTTGGACACCGTGGGACAACGTGGGACAACGTGGGACAACGTGGGACAACGTGGGACACCGTTGGACAACGTGGGACACCGTTGGACATCGTTGGACACCGTGGGACAACGTGGGACAACGTGGGACAACGTGGGACAACGTGGGACACCGTTGGACATCGTGGGACAACGTGGGACAACGTGGGACAACGTGGGACAACGTGGGACATCGTTGGACACCGTTGGACACCGTGGGACAACGTGGGACAACGTGGGACAACGTGGGACAGCGTGGGACAACGTGGGACACCGTTGGACATCGTTGGACAACATGGGACAACGTGGGACAACGTGGGACAACGTGGGACAACGTGGGACAACGTGGGACACCGTTGGACACCGTGGGACACCGTTGGACACCGTTGGACATCGTTGGACACCGTGGGACAACGTGGGACAACGTGGGACAACGTGGGACAACGTGGGACAACGTGGGACAACGTGGGACAACTTGGGACAACGTGGGACAACGTGGGACAACGTGGGACATCGTGGGACAACGTGGGACAACGTGGGACAACGTGGGACAACGTGGGACACCGTTGGACAACGTGGGACACCGTTGGACATCGTTGGACACCGTGGGACAACGCGGGACAACGTGGGACAACGTGGGACACCGTTGGACACCGTTGGACATCGTTGGACATCGTTGGACATCGTGGGACACCGTTGGACATCGTTGGACATCGTTGGACACCGTGGGACAACGTGGGACAACGTGGGACAACGTGGGACAACGTGGGACAACGTGGGACAACGTGGGACAACGTGGGACAACGTGGGACAACGTGGGACAACGTGGGACAACGTGGGACACCGTTGGACATCGTTGGACACCGTGGGACAACGTGGGACACCGTTGGACATCGTTGGACACCGTGGGACAACGTGGGACAACGTGGGACAACGTGGGACACCGTGGGACACCGTGGGACACGGTTGGACATCGTTGGACACCGTGGGACAACGTGGGACAACGTGGGACAACGTGGGACAACGTGGGACACCGTTGGACAACGTTGGACAACGTGGGACAACGTGGGACAACGTGGGACAACGTGGGACACCGTTGGACAA
This sequence comes from Bombus terrestris, assembly GCF_910591885.1. Lineage (NCBI taxonomy): Eukaryota > Metazoa > Arthropoda > Insecta > Hymenoptera > Apidae > Bombus > Bombus terrestris. The sequence continues at coordinate 387,983 of NW_025963588.1, forward strand.
CGTGGGACACCGTTGGACATCGTTGGACACCGTGGGACAACGTGGGACAACGTGGGACAACGTGGGACACCGTTGGACACCGTTGGACACCGTTGGACATCGTTGGACACCGTGGGACAACGTGGGACAACGTGGGACAACGTGGGACAACGTGGGACAACGTGGGACAACGTGGGACATCGTTGGACACCGTTGGACACCGTGGGACAACGTGGGACAACGTGGGACAACGTGGGACATCGTGGGACAACGTGGGACAACGTGGGACAACGTGGGACAACGTGGGACATCGTTGGACACCGTTGGACACCGTGGGACAACGTGGGACAACGTGGGACAACGTGGGACAACGTGGGAAAACGTGGGACAACGTGGGACACCGTTGGACATCGCTGGACACCGTTGGACATCGTTGGACACCGTGGGACAACGTGGGACAACGTGGGACAACGTGGGACAACGTGGGACAACGTGGGACAACGTGGGACAACGTGGGACAACGTGGGACAACGTGGGACATCGTGGGACAACGTGGGACAACGTGGGACAACGTGGGACAACGTGGGACATCGTTGGACACCGTTGGACACCGTGGGACAACGTGGGACAACGTGGGACAACGTGGGACAACGTGGGACAACGTGGGACAACGTGGGACAACGTGGGACAACGTGGGACAACGTGGGACAACGTGGGACAACGTGGGACAACGTGGGACAACGTGGGACAACGTGGGACAACGTGGGACATCGTGGGACAACGTGGGACAACGTGGGACAACGTGGGACAACGTGGGACAACGTGGGACACCGTTGGACATCGTTGGACACCGTGGGACAACGTGGGACAACGTGGGACAACGTGGGACACCGTTGGACACCGTTGGACAACGTTGGACACCGTTGGACATCGTTGGACACCGTGGGACAACGTGGGACAACGTGGGACAACGTGGGAAACCATGGAACAACGTGGGACAACGTGGGACACCGTTGGACATCGTTGGACAACGTGGGACAACGTGGGACAACGTGGGACAACGTGGGACAACGTGGGACAACGTGGGACATCGTGGGACAACGTGGGACAACGTGGGACAACGTGGGACAACGTGGGACATCGTGGGACAACGTGTGACAACGTGGGACAACGTGGGACACCGTTGGACACCGTTGGACACCGTTGGACACCGTTGGACATCGTTGGACACCGTGGGACAACGTGGGACAACGTGGGACAACGTGGGAAACCATGGAACAACGTGGGACAACGTGGGACACCGTTGGACATCGTTGGACATCGTTGGACACCGTGGGACAACGTGGGACAACGTGGGAAAACGTGGGACAACGTGGGACAACGTTGGACATCGCTGGACACCGTTGGACATCGCTGGACACCGTTGGACATCGTTGGACACCGTGGGACAACGTGGGACAACGTGGGACAACGTGGGACAACGTGGGACAACGTGGGACAACTTGGGACAACGTGGGACAACGTGGGACAACGTGGGACATCGTGGGACAACGTGGGACAACGTGGGACAACGTGGGACAACGTGGGACATCGTTGGACACCGTTGGACACCGTGGGACAACGTGGGACAACGTGGGACAACGTGGGACAGCGTGGGACAACGTGGGACAACGTGGGACAACGTGGGACAACGTGGGACAACGTGGGACAACGTGGGACAACGTGGGACAACGTGGGACAACGTGGGACAACGTGGGACATCGTGGGACAACGTGGGACAACGTGGGACAACGTGGGACAACGTGGGACAACGTGGGACACCGTTGGACATCGTTGGACACCGTGGGACAACGTGGGACAACGTGGGACAACGTGGGACACCGTTGGACACCGTTGGACACCGTTGGACACCGTTGGACATCGTTGGACACCGTGGGACAACGTGGGACAACGTGGGACAACGTGGGAAACCATGGAACAACGTGGGACAACGTGGACCACCGTTGGACATCGTTGGACAACGTGGGACAACGTGGGACAACGTGGGACAACGTGGGACAACGTGGGACAACGTGGGACAACGTGGGACACCGTTGGACACCGTGGGACACCGTTGGACACCGTTGGACATCGTTGGACACCGTGGGACAACGTGGGACAACGTGGGACAACGTGGGACAACGTGGGACAACGTGGGACAACGTGGGACAACGTGGGACAACGTGGGACAACGTGGGACAACGTGGGACAACGTGGGACAACGTGGGACAACGTGGGACAACGTGGGACATCGTGGGACAACGTGGGACAACGTGGGACAACGTGGGACAACGTGGGACACCGTTGGACAACGTGGGACACCGTTGGACATCGTTGGACACCGTGGGACAACGTGGGACAACGTGGGACCACGTGGGACAACGTGGGACAACGTGGGACAACGTGGGACACCGTTGGACATCGTTGGACACCGTGGGACACCGTGGGACAACGTGGGACAACGTGGGACAACGTGGGACAACGTGGGACAACGTGGGAAACCATGGAACAACGTGGGACAACGTGGGACACCGTTGGACATCGTTGGACAACGTGGGACAACGTGGGACAACGTGGGACAACGTGGGACAACGTGGGACAACGTGGGAAACCATGGAACAACGTGGGACAACGTGGGACACCGTTGGACATCGTTGGACAACGTGGGACAACGTGGGACAACGCGGGACAACGTGGGACAACGTGGGACAACGTGGGACACCGTTGGACACCGTGGGACACCGTTGGACACCGCTGGACATCGTTGGACACCGTGGGACAACGTGGGACAACGTGGGACAACGTGGGACAACGTGGGACAACGTGGGACAACGTGGGACAACGTGGGACAACGTGGGACAACGTGGGACAACGTGGGACAACGTGGGACAACGTGGGACACCGTTGGACAACGTGGGACACCGTTGGACATCGTTGGACACCGTGGGACAACGTGGGACACCGTTGGACATCGTTGGACACCGTGGGACAACGTGGGACAACGTGGGACAACTTGGGACACCGTTGGACACCGTTGGACACCGTTGGACACCGTTGGACAACGTGGGACAACGTGGGACACCGTTGGACACCGTTGGACACCGTTGGACACCGTTGGACATCGTTGGACACCGTGGGACAACGTGGGACAACGTGGGACAACGTGGGAAACCATGGAACAACGTGGGACAACGTGGGACACCGTTGGACATCGTTGGACAACGTGGGACAACGTGGGACAACGTGGGACAACGTGGGACAACGTGGGACAACGTGGGACAACGTGGGACAACGTGGGACACCGTTGGACATCGTTGGACAACGTGGGACAACGTGGGACAACGTGGGACAACGTGGGACAACGTGGGACAACGTGGGACAACGTGGGACACCGTTGGACACCGTGGGACACCGTTGGACACTGTTGGACACCGTTGGACATCGTTGGACACCGTGGGACAGCGTGGGACAACGTGGGACAACGTGGGAAACCATGCAACAACGTGGGACAACGTGGGACACCGTTGGACATCGTTGGACAACGTGGGACAACGTGGGACAACGTGGGACAACGTGGGACAACGTGGGACAACGTGGGACAACGTGGGACAACGTGGGACACCGTTGGACACCGTGGGACACCGTTGGACACCGTTGGACATCGTTGGACACCGTGGGACAACGTGGGACAACGTGGGACAACGTGGGACAACGTGGGACAACGTGGGACAACGTGGGACAACGTGGGACAACGTGGGACAACGTGGGACAACGTGGGACAACGTGGGACATCGTGGGACAACGTGGGACAACGTGGGACAACGTGGGACAACGTGGGACACCGTTGGACAACGTGGGACACCGTTGGACATCGTTGGACACCGTGGGACAACGTGGGACAACGTGGGACCACGTGGGACAACGTGGGACAACGTGGGACAACGTGGGACAACGTGGGACATCGTGGGACAACGTGGGACAACGTGGGACAACGTGGGACAACGTGGGACAACGTGGGACACCGTTGGACACCGTTGGACACCGTTGGACACCGTTGGACATCGTTGGACACCGTGGGACAACGTGGGACAACGTGGGACAACGTGGGAAACCATGGAACAACGTGGGACAACGTGGGACACCGTTGGACATCGTTGGACATCGTTGGACACCGTGGGACAACGTGGGACAACGTGGGAAAACGTGGGACAACGTGGGACACCGTTGGACATCGCTGGACACCGTTGGACATCGTTGGACACCGTGGGACAACGTGGGACAACGTGGGACAACGTGGGACACCGTGGGACAACGTGGGACAACGTGGGACAACGTGGGACAACGTGGGACAACGTGGGACAACGTGGGACAACGTGGGACAACGTGGGACATCGTGGGACAACGTGGGACAACGTGGGACAACGTGGGACAACGTGGGACATCGTTGGACACCGTTGGACACCGTGGGACAACGTGGGACAACGTGGGACCACGTGGGACAACGTGGGACAACGTGGGACAACGTGGGACAACGTGGGACAACGTGGGACATCGTGGGACAACGTGGGACAACGTGGGACAACGTGGGACAACGTGGGACAACGTGGGACACCGTTGGACACCGTTGGACACCGTTGGACACCGTTGGACATCGTTGGACACCGTGGGACAACGTGGGACAACGTGGGACAACGTGGGAAACCATGGAACAACGTGGGACAACGTGGGACACCGTTGGACATCGTTGGACATCGTTGGACACCGTGGGACAACGTGGGACAACGTGGGAAAACGTGGGACAACGTGGGACACCGTTGGACATCGCTGGACACCGTTGGACATCGTTGGACACCGTGGGACAACGTGGGACAACGTGGGACAACGTGGGACAACGTGGGACAACGTGGGACAACGTGGGACAACGTGGGACAACGTGGGACAACGTGGGAAAACGTGGGACAACGTGGGACACCGTTGGACATCGCTGGACACCGTTGGACAACGTTGGACACCGTGGGACAACGTGGGACACACGTGGGACAACGTGGGACAACGTGGGACAACGTGGGACAACGTGGGACAACGTGGGACAACGTGGGACAACGTGGGACAACGTGGGACAACGTGGGACAACGTGGGACAACGTGGGACAACGTGGGACAACGTGGGACAACGTGGGACACCGTTGGACACCGTTGGACACCGTTGGACACCGTTGGACATCGTTGGACACCGTGGGACAACGTGGGACAACGTGGGACAACGTGGGAAACCATGGAACAACGTGGGACAACGTGGGACACCGTGGGACAACGTGGGACAACGTGGGACAACGTGGGAAACCATGGAACAACGTGGGACAACGTGGGACACCGTTGGACATCGTTGGACATCGTTGGACACCGTGGGACAACGTGGGACAACGTGGGAAAACGTGGGACAACGTGGGACACCGTTGGACATCGCTGGACACCGTTGGACATCGCTGGACACCGTTGGACATCGTTGGACACCGTGGGACAACGTGGGACAACGTGGGACCACGTGGGACAACGTGGGACAACGTGGGACAACGTGGGACAACGTGGGACATCGTGGGACAACGTGGGACAACGTGGGACAACGTGGGACAACGTGGGACAACGTGGGAAACCATGGAACAACGTGGGACAACGTGGGACACCGTTGGACAACGTGGGACAACGTGGGACAACGTGGGACAACGTGGGACAACGTGGGACAACGTGGGACAACGTGGGACAACGTGGGACAACGTGGGACATCGTGGGACAACGTGGGACATCGTGGGACAACGTGGGACAACGTGGGACAACGTGGGACAACGTGGGACAACGTGGGACACCGTTGGACACCGTTGGACACCGTTGGACACCGTTGGACATCGTTGGACACCGTGGGACAACGTGGGACAACGTGGGACAACGTGGGAAACCATGGAACAACGTGGGACAACGTGGGACATCGTGGGACAACGTGGGACAACGTGGGACAACGTGGGACACCGTTGGACACCGTTGGACACCGTTGGACACCGTTGGACATCGTTGGACACCGTGGGACAACGTGGGACAACGTGGGACAACGTGGGACACCGTTGGACACCGTTGGACACCGTTGGACACCGTTGGACATCGTTGGACACCGTGGGACAACGTGGGACAATGTGGGACAACGTGGGAAACCATGGAACAACGTGGGACAACGTGGGACATCGTGGGACAACGTGGGACAACGTGGGACAACGTGGGACACCGTTGGACACCGTTGGACACCGTTGGACACCGTTGGACATCGTTGGACACCGTGGGACAACGTGGGACAACGTGGGACAACGTGGGAAACCATGGAACAACGTGGGACAACGTGGGACAACGTTGGACATCGTTGGACATCGTTGGACACAGTGGGACAACGTGGGACAACGTGGGACAACGTGGGACAACGTGGGAAACCATGGAACAACGTGGGACAACGTGGGACAACGTGGGACAACGTGGGACAACGTGGGACAACGTGGGACAACGTGGGACAACGTGGGACAACGTGGGACAACGTGGGACAACGTGGGACAACGTGGGACAACGTGGGACAACGTGGGACAACGTGGGACAACGTGGGACATCGTTGGACACCGTTGGACACCGTGGGACAACGTGGGACAACGTGGGACAACGTGGGACAACGTGGGACAACGTGGGACAACGTGGGACAACGTGGGACAACGTGGGACAACGTGGGACGACGTGGGACAACGTGGGACAACGTGGGACAACGTGGGACAACGTGGGACAACGTGGGACAACGTGGGACACCGTTGGACACCGTGGGACACCGTTGGACACCGTTGGACATCGTTGGACACCGTGGGACAACGTGGGACAACGTGGGACTACGTGGGACAACGTGGGACAACGTGGGACAACGTGGGACAACGTGGGACAACGTGGGACAACGTGGGACAACGTGGGACATCGTTTGACAACGTGGGACAACGTGGGACAACGTGGGACAACGTGGGACACCGTTGGACAACATGGGACACCGTTGGACATCGTTGGACACCGTGGGACAACGTGGGACAACGTGGGAAAACGTGGGACAACGTGGGACAACGTGGGACAACGTGGGACAACGTGGGAAAACGTGGGACAACGTGGGACAACGTGGGACAACGTGGGACAACGTGGGACAACGTGGGACAACGTGGGACAACGTGGGACAACGTGGGACAACGTGGGACAACGTGGGACATCGTGGGACAACGTGGGACAACGTGGGACAACGTGGGACAACGTGGGACAACGTGGGACACCGTTGGACATCGTTGGACACCGTGGGACAACGTGGGACAACGTGGGACAACGTGGGACACCGTTGGACACCGTTGGACACTGTTGGACACCGTTGGACATCGTTGGACACCGTGGGACAACGTGGGACAACGTGGGACAACGTGGGAAACCATGGAACAACGTGGGACAACGTGGGACACCGTTGGACATCGTTGGACAACGTGGGACAACGTGGGACAACGTGGGACAACGTGGGACAACGTGGGACAACGAGGGACAACGTGGGACACCGTTGGACACCGTGGGACACCGTTGGACACCGTTGGACATCGTTGGACACCGTGGGACAACGTGGGACAACGTGAGACAACGTGGGACAACGTGGGACAACGTGGGACAACGTGGGACAACGTGGGACAACGTGGGACAACGTGGGACAACGTGGGACATCGTGGGACAACGTGGGACAACGTGGGACAACGTGGGACAACGTGGGACAACGTGGGACACCGTTGGACATCGTTGGACACCGTGGGACAACGTGGGACAACGTGGGACAACGTGGGACACCGTTGGACACCGTTGGACACCGTTGGACACCGTTGGACACCGTTGGACATCGTTGGACACCGTGGGACAACGTGGGACAACGTGGGACAACGTGGGAAACCATGGAACAACGTGGGACAACGTGGGACACCGTTGGACATCGTTGGACAACGTGGGACAACGTGGGACAACGTGGGACAACGTGGGACAACGTGGGACAACGTGGGACATCGTGGGACAACGTGGGACAACGTGGGACAACGTGGGACAACGTGGGACATCGTTGGACACCGTGGGACAACGTGGGACAACGTGGGACAACGTGGGACAACGTGGGACAACGTGGGACAACGTGGGACAACGTGGGACAACGTGGGACAACGTGGGACAACGTGGGACACCGTTGGACAACGTGGGACACCGTTGGACATCGTTGGACACCGTGGGACAACGTGGGACAACGTGGGACCACGTGGGACAACGTGGGACAACGTGGGACAACGTGGGACAACGTGGGACAACGTGGGACAACGTGGGACATCGTGGGACAACGTGGGACAACGTGGGACACCGTTGGACATCGTTGGACACCGTGGGACACCGTGGGACAACGTGGGACAACGTGGGACAACGTGGGACAACGTGGGACAACGTGGGAAACCATGGAACAACGTGGGACAACGTGGGACACCGTTGGACATCGTTGGACAACGTGGGACAACGTGGGACAACGTGGGACAACGTGGGACAACGTGGGACAACGTGGGACAACGTGGGACAACGTGGGACAACGTGGGACAACGTGGGAAAACGTGGGACAACGTGGGACACCGTTGGACATCGCTGGACACCGTTGGACATCGTTGGACACCGTGGGACAACGTGGGACAACGTGGGACAACGTGGGACAACGTGGGACAACGTGGGACAACGTGGGACAACGTGGGACAACGTGGGACAACGTGGGACAACGTGGGAAAACGTGGGACAACGTGGGACATCGTGGGACAACGTGGGACAACGTGGGACAACGTGGGACAACGTGGGACAACGTGGGACATCGTGGGACAACGTGGGACAACGTGGGACAACGTGGGACAACGTGGGACAACGTGGGACAACGTGGGACAACGTGGGACATCGTGGGACAACGTGGGACAACGTGGGACAACGTGGGACAACGTGGGACAACGTGGGACACCGTTGGACATCGTGGGACACCGTGGGACAACGTGGGACACCGTTGGACATCGTGGGACATCGTTGGACACCGTGGGACAACGTGGGACAACGTGGGAAAACGTGGGACAACGTGGGACACCGTTGGACATCGCTGGACACCGTTGGACATCGTTGGACACCGTGGGACAACGTGGGACAACGTGGGACAACGTGGGACAACGTGGGACAACGTGGGACAACGAGGGACAACGTGGGACAACGTGGGACAACGTGGGAAAACGTGGGACAACGTGGGACACCGTTGGACATCGCTGGACACCGTTGGACATCGTTGGACACCGTGGGACAACGTGGGACAACGTGGGACAACGTGGGACAACGTGGGACAACGTGGGACAACGTGGGACAACGTGGGACAACGTGGGACAACGTGGGACAACGTGGGACAACGTGGGACAACGTGGGACATCGTGGGACAACGTGGGACAACGTGGGACAACGTGGGACAACGTGGGACATCGTTGGACACCGTTGGACACCGTGGGACAACGTGGGACAACGTGGGACAACGTGGGACACCGTTGGACACCGTTGGACACCGTTGGACACCGTTGGACACCGTTGGACATCGTTGGACACCGTGGGACAACGTGGGACAACGTGGGACAACGTGGGAAACCATGGAACAACGTGGGACAACGTGGGACACCGTTGGACATCGTTGGACAACGTGGGACAACGTGGGACAACGTGGGACAACGTGGGACAACGTGGGACAACGTGGGACATCGTGGGACAACGTGGGACAACGTGGGACAACGTGGGACAACGTGGGACATCGTTGGACACCGTGGGACAACGTGGGACAACGTGGGACAACGTGGGACAACGTGGGACAACGTGGGACATCGTGGGACAACGTGGGACAACGTGGGACAACGTGGGACAACGTGGGACACCGTTGGACAACGTGGGACACCGTTGGACATCGTTGGACACCGTGGGACAACGTGGGACAACGTGGGACCACGTGGGACAACGTGGGACAACGTGGGACAACGTGGGACAACGTGGGACAACGTGGGACAACGTGGGACATCGTGGGACAACGTGGGACAACGTGGGACACCGTTGGACATAGTTGGACACCGTGGGACACCGTGGGACAACGTGGGACAACGTGGGACAACGTGGGACAACGTGGGACAACGTGGGAAACCATGGAACAACGTGGGACAACGTGGGACACCGTTGGACATCGTTGGACAACGTGGGACAACGTGGGACAACGTGGGACAACGTGGGACAACGTGGGACAACGTGGGACAACGAGGGACAACGTGGGACAACGTGGGACAACGTGGGAAAACGTGGGACAACGTGGGACACCGTTGGACATCGCTGGACACCGTTGGACATCGTTGGACACCGTGGGACAACGTGGGACAACGTGGGACAACGTGGGACAACGTGGGACAACGTGGGACAACGTGGGACAACGTGGGACAACGTGGGACAACGTGGGACAACGTGGGACAACGTGGGACATCGTGGGACAACGTGGGACAACGTGGGACAACGTGGGACAACGTGGGACAACGTGGGACATCGTGGGACAACGTGGGACAACGTGGGACAACGTGGGACAACGTGGGACAACGTGGGACACCGTTGGACACCGTTGGACACCGTTGGACACCGTTGGACATCGTTGGACACCGTGGGACAACGTGGGACAACGTGGGACAACGTGGGAAACCATGGAACAACGTGGGACAACGTGGGACAACGTGGGACAAATTGGGACAACGTGGGACAACGTGGGACAACGTGGGACATCGTGGGACAACGTGGGACAACGTGGGACAACGTGGGACACCGTTGGACAACGTGGGACACCGTTGGACATCGTTGGACACCGTGGGACAACGTGGGACAACGTGGGACCACGTGGGACAACGTGGGACAACGTGGGACAACGTGGGACAACTTGGGACAACGTGGGACAACGTGGGACAACGTGGGACATCGTGGGACAACGTGGGACAACGTGGGACAACGTGGGACAACGTGGGACAACGTGGGACACCGTTGGACATCGTTGGACACCGTGGGACACCGTGGGACAACGTGGGACAACGTGGGACAACGTGGGACAACGTGGGACAACGTGGGAAACCATGGAACAACGTGGGACAACGTGGGACACCGTTGGACATCGTTGGACAACGTGGGACAACGTGGGACCACGTGGGACAACGTGGGACAACGTGGGACAACGTGGGACACCGTTGGACACCGTGGGACACCGTTGGACACCGTTGGACATCGTTGGACACCGTGGGACAACGTGGGACAACGTGGGACAACGTGGGACAACGTGGGACAACGTGGGACAACGTGGGACAACGTGGGACAACGTGGGACAACGTGGGACAACGTGGGACAACGTGGGACAACGTGGGACACCGTTGGACAACGTGGGACACCGTTGGACATCGTTGGACACCGTGGGACAACGTGGGACAACGTGGGACAACGTGGGACAACGTGGGACAACGTGGGACACCGTTGGACATCGTTGGACATCGTTGGACATCGTGGGACACCGTTGGACATCGTTGGACATCGTTGGACACCGTTGGACACCGTTGGACAACGTGGGACATCGTTGGACAACGTGGGACAACGTGGGACAACGTGGGACAACGTGGGACACCGTTGGACACCGTGGGACACCGTTGGACACCGTTGGACACCGTTGGACATCGTTGGACATCGTTGGACATCGTGGGACACCGTGGGACAACGTGGGACAACGTGGGACAACGTGGGAAACCATGGAACAACGTGGGACAACGTGGGACAACGTTGGACATCGTTGGACATCGTTGGACACCGTGGGACAACGTGGGACAACGTGGGACAACGTGGGACAACGTGGGAAACCATGGAACAACGTGGGACAACGTGGGACAACGTGGGACAACGTGGGACAACGTGGGACAACGTGGGACAACGTGGGACAACGTGGGACAACGTGGGACAACGTGGGACAACGTGGGACAACGTGGGACAACGTGGGACAACGTGGGACAACGTGGGACAACGTGGGACAACATCGGACATCGTTGGACACCGTTGGACATCGTTGGACACCGTGGGACAACGTGGGACAACGTGGGACAACGTGGGAAACCATGGAACAACGTGGGACAACGTGGGACACCGTTGGACATCGTTGGACAACGTGGGACAACGTGGGACAACGTGGGACAACGTGGGACAACGTGGGACAACGTGGGACAACGTGGGACACCGTTGGACACCGTGGGACACCGTTGGACACCGTTGGACATCGTTGGACACCGTGGGACAACGTGGGACAACGTGAGACAACGTGGGACAACGTGGGACAACGTGGGACAACGTGGGACAACGTGGGACAACGTGGGACAACGTGGGACATCGTGGGACAACGTGGGACAACGTGGGACAACGTGGGACAACGTGGGACAACGTGGGACACCGTTGGACATCGTTGGACACCGTGGGACAACGTGGGACAACGTGGGACAACGTGGGACACCGTTGGACACCGTTGGACATCGTTGGACACCGTGGGACAACGTGGGACAACGTGGGACAACGTGGGAAACCATGGAACAACGTGGGACAACGTGGGACAACGTGGGACAACGTGGGAAACCATGGAACAACGTGGGACAACGTGGGACACCGTTGGACAACGTTGGACAACGTGGGACAACGTGGGACAACGTGGGACAACGTGGGACAACGTGGGACAACGTGGGACATCGTGGGACAACGTGGGACAACGTGGGACAACGTGGGACAACGTGGGACATCGTTGGACACCGTGGGACAACGTGGGACAACGTGGGACAACGTGGGACAACGTGGGACAACTTGGGACATCGTGGGACAACGTGGGACAACGTGGGACAACGTGGGACAACGTGGGACACCGTTGGTCAACGTGGGACACCGTTGGACACCGTGGGACAACGTGGGACAACGTGGGACAACGTGGGACAACGTGGGACAACGTGGGACAACGTGGGACAACGTGGGACAACGTGGGACAACGTGGGACAACGTGGGACAACGTGGGACAACGTGGGACACCGTTGGACATCGCTGGACACCGTTGGACATCGTTGGACACCGTGGGACAACGTGGGACAACGTGGGACAACGTGGGACAACGTGGGACAACGTGGGACAACGTGGGACAACGTGGGACAACGTGGGACAACGTGGGACAACGTGGGACAACGTGGGACATCGTGGGACAACGTGGGACAACGTGGGACAACGTGGGACAACGTGGGACAACGTGGGACATCGTGGGACAACGTGGGACAACGTGGGACAACGTGGGACAACGTGGGACAACGTGGGACACCGTTGGACACCGTTGGACACCGTTGGACACCGTTGGACACCGTTGGACACCGTTGGACATCGTTGGACACCGTGGGACAACGTGGGACAACGTGGGACAACGTGGGAAACCATGGAACAACGTGGGACAACGTGGGACACCGTTGGACATCGTTGGACATCGTTGGACACCGTGGGACAACGTGGGACAACGTGGGAAAACGTGGGACAACGTGGGACACCGTTGGACATCGCTGGACACCGTTGGACATCGTTGGACACCGTGGGACAACGTGGGACAACGTGGGACAACGTGGGACAACGTGGGACAACGAGGGACAACGTGGGACAACGTGGGACAACGTGGGAAAACGTGGGACAACGTGGGACACCGTTGGACATCGCTGGACACCGTTGGACATCGTTGGACACCGTGGGACAGCGTGGGACAACGTGGGACAACGTGGGACAACGTGGGACAACGTGGGACAACGTGGGACAACGTGGGACAACGTGGGACAACGTGGGACAACGTGGGACAACGTGGGACAACGTGGGACATCGTGGGACAACGTGGGACAACGTGGGACAACGTGGGACAACGTGGGACATCGTTGGACACCGTTGGACACCGTGGGACAACGTGGGACAACGTGGGACAACGTGGGACAACGTGGGACAACGTGGGACAACGTGGGACAACGTGGGACAACGTGGGACAACGTGGGACAACGTGGGACACCGTTGGACATCGTTGGACACCGTGGGACAACGTGGGACAACGTGGGACAACGTGGGAAACCATGGAACAACGTGGGACAACGTGGGACACCGTTGGACATCGTTGGACAACGTGGGACAACGTGGGACAACGTGGGACAACGTGGGACAACGTGGGACAACGTGGGACAACGTGGGACACCGTTGGACAACGTGGGACACCGTTGGACATCGTTGGACACCGTGGGACAACGTGGGACAACGTGGGACCACGTGGGACAACGTGGGACAACGTGGGACAACGTGGGACAACTTGGGACAACGTGGGACAACGTGGGACAACGTGGGACATCGTGGGACAACGTGGGACAACGTGGGACAACGTGGGACAACGTGGGACAACGTGGGACACCGTTGGACATCGTTGGACACCGTGGGACACCGTGGGACAACGTGGGACAACGTGGGACAACGTGGGACAACGTGGGACAACGTGGGAAACCATGGAACAACGTGGGACAACGTGGGACACCGTTGGACATCGTTGGACAACGTGGGACAACGTGGGACCACGTGGGACAACGTGGGACAACGTGGGACAACGTGGGACACCGTTGGACACCGTGGGACACCGTTGGACACCGTTGGACATCGTTGGACACCGTGGGACAACGTGGGACAACGTGGGTCAACGTGGGACAACGTGGGACAACGTGGGACAACGTGGGACAACGTGGGACAACGTGGGACAACGTGGGACAACGTGGGACAACGTGGGACAACGTGGGACACCGTTGGACAACGTGGGACACCGTTGGACATCGTTGGACACCGTGGGACAACGTGGGACAACGTGGGACAACGTGGGACAACGTGGGACAACGTGGGACACCGTTGGACATCGTTGGACATCGTTGGACATCGTGGGACACCGTTGGACATCGTTGGACATCGTTGGACACCGTTGGACACCGTTGGACAACGTGGGACATCGTTGGACAACGTGGGACAACGTGGGACAACGTGGGACAACGTGGGACACCGTTGGACACCGTGGGACACCGTTGGACACCGTTGGACACCGTTGGACATCGTTGGACATCGTTGGACATCGTGGGACACCGTTGGACATCGTTGGACATCGTTGGACACCGTTGGACATCGTTGGACACCGTTGGACATCGTTGGACATCGTTGGACATCGTGGGACACCGTTGGACATCGTTGGACATCGTTGGACACCGTTGGACATCGTTGGACATCGTTGGACATCGTTGGACACCGTTGGACACCGTTGGACACCGTTGGACATCGTTGGACACCGTGGGACAACGTGGGACAACGTGGGACAACGTGGGACAACGTGGGACAACGTGGGACAACGTGGGACAACGTGGGACATCGTGGGACAACGTGGGACAACGTGGGACAACGTGGGACAACGTGGGAAACCATGGAACAACGTGGGACAACGTGGGACACCGTTGGACACCGTTGGACACCGTTGGACACCGTTGGACATCGTTGGACACCGTGGGACAACGTGGGACAACGTGGGACAACGTGGGAAACCATGGAACAACGTGGGACAACGTGGGACACCGTTGGACATCGTTGGACATCGTTGGACACCGTGGGACAACGTGGGACAACGTGGGACAACGTGGGACAGCGTCGGACAACGTGGGACAACGTGGGACATCGTGGGACAACGTGGGACAACGTGGGACAACGTGGGACAACGTGGGACAACGTGGGACAACGTGGGACAACGTGGGACAACGTGGGACATCGTGGGACAACGTGGGACAACGTGGGACAACGTGGGACAACGTGGGACAACGTGGGACACCGTTGGACACCGTTGGACACCGTTGGACACCGTTGGACACCGTTGGACATCGTTGGACACCGTGGGGCAACGTGGGACAACGTGGGACAACGTGGGAAACCATGGAACAACGTGGGACAACGTGGGACACCGTTGGACATCGTTGGACATCGTTGGACACCGTGGGACAACGTGGGACAACGTGGGAAAACGTGGGACAACGTGGGACACCGTTGGACATCGCTGGACACCGTTGGACATCGTTGGACACCGTGGGACAACGTGGGACAACGTGGGACAACGTGGGACATCGTGGGACAACGTGGGACAACGTGGGACACCGTTGGACATAGTTGGACACCGTGGGACACCGTGGGACAACGTGGGACAACGTGGGACAACGTGGGACAACGTGGGACAACGTGGGAAACCATGGAACAACGTGGGACAACGTGGGACACCGTTGGACATCGTTGGACAACGTGGGACAACGTGGGACAACGTGGGACAACGTGGGACAACGTGGGACAACGAGGGACAACGTGGGACAACGTGGGACAACGTGGGAAAACGTGGGACAACGTGGGACACCGTTGGACATCGCTGGACACCGTTGGACACCGTTGGACATCGTTGGACACCGTGGGACAACGTGGGACAACGTGGGACAACGTGGGAAACCATGGAACAACGTGGGACAACGTGGGACATCGTGGGACAACGTGGGACAACGTGGGACAACGTGGGAAACCATGGAACAACGTGGGACAACGTGGGACACCGTTGGACATCGTTGGACATCGTTGGACACCGTGGGACAACGTGGGACAACGTGGGAAAACGTGGGACAACGTGGGACACCGTTGGACATCGTGGGACAACGTGGGACAACGTGGGACAACGTGGGACAACGTGGGACAACGTGGGACAACGTGGGACAACGTGGGACATCGTGGGACAACGTGGGACAACGTGGGACAACGTGGGACAACGTGGGACAACGTGGGACACCGTTGGACATCGTTGGACACCGTGGGACAACGTGGGACACCGTTGGACATCGTTGGACATCGTTGGACACCGTGGGACAACGTGGGACAACGTGGGAAAACGTGGGACAACGTGGGACACCGTTGGACATCGCTGGACACCGTTGGACATCGTTGGACACCGTGGGACAACGTGGGACAACGTGGGACAACGTGGGACAACGTGGGACAACGTGGGACAACGAGGGACAACGTGGGACAACGTGGGACAACGTGGGAAAACGTGGGACAACGTGGGACACCGTTGGACATCGCTGGACACCGTTGGACATCGTTGGACACCGTGGGACAACGTGGGACAACGTGGGACAACGTGGGACAACGTGGGACAACGTGGGACAACGTGGGACAACGTGGGACAACGTGGGACAACGTGGGACAACGTGGGACAACGTGGGACAACGTGGGACATCGTGGGACAACGTGGGACAACGTGGGACAACGTGGGACAACGTGGGACATCGTTGGACACCGTTGGACACCGTGGGACAACGTGGGACAACGTGGGACAACGTGGGACACCGTTGGACACCGTTGGACACCGTTGGACACCGTTGGACACCGTTGGACATCGTTGGACACCGTGGGACAACGTGGGACAACGTGGGACAACGTGGGAAACCATGGAACAACGTGGGACAACGTGGGACACCGTTGGACATCGTTGGACAACGTGGGACAACGTGGGACAACGTGGGACAACGTGGGACAACGTGGGACAACGTGGGACATCGTGGGACAACGTGGGACAACGTGGGACAACGTGGGACAACGTGGGACATCGTTGGACACCGTGGGACAACGTGGGACAACGTGGGACAACGTGGGACAACGTGGGACAACGTGGGACATCGTGGGACAACGTGGGACAACGTGGGACAACGTGGGACAACGTGGGACACCGTTGGACAACGTGGGACACCGTTGGACATCGTTGGACACCGTGGGACAACGTGGGACAACGTGGGACCACGTGGGACAACGTGGGACAACGTGGGACAACGTGGGACAACGTGGGACAACGTGGGACAACGTTGGACATCGTGGGACAACGTGGGACAACGTGGGACACCGTTGGACATAGTTGGACACCGTGGGACACCGTGGGACAACGTGGGACAACGTGGGACAACGTGGGACAACGTGGGACAACGTGGGAAACCATGGAACAACGTGGGACAACGTGGGACACCGTTGGACATCGTTGGACAACGTGGGACAACGTGGGACAACGTGGGACAACGTGGGACAACGTGGGACAACGTGGGACAACGCGGGACAACGTGGGACAACGTGGGACAACGTGGGAAAACGTGGGACAACGTGGGACACCGTTGGACATCGCTGGACACCGTTGGACATCGTTGGACACCGTGGGACAACGTGGGACAACGTGGGACAACGTGGGACAACGTGGGACAACGTGGGACAACGTGGGACAACGTGGGACAACGTGGGACAACGTGGGACAACGTGGGACAACGTGGGACATCGTGGGACAACGTGGGACAACGTGGGACAACGTGGGACAACGTGGGACAACGTGGGACATCGTGGGACAACGTGGGACAACGTGGGACAACGTGGGACAACGTGGGACAACGTGGGACACCGTTGGACACCGTTGGACACCGTTGGACACCGTTGGACATCGTTGGACACCGTGGGACAACGTGGGACAACGTGGGACAACGTGGGAAACCATGGAACAACGTGGGACAACGTGGGACAACGTGGGACAACTTGGGACAACGTGGGACAACGTGGGACAACGTGGGACATCGTGGGACAACGTGGGACAACGTGGGACAGCGTGGGACAACGTGGGAAACCATGGAACAACGTGGGACAACGTGGGACACCGTTGGACATCGTTGGACAACGTGGGACAACGTGGGACCACGTGGGACAACGTGGGACAACGTGGGACAACGTGGGACAACGTGGGACCACGTGGGACAACGTGGGACAACGTGGGACAACGTGGGACAACGTGGGACAACGTGGGACAACGTGGGACACCGTTGGACACCGTTGGACATCGTTGGACACCGTGGGACAACGTGGGACAACGTGGGACAACGTGGGAAACCATGGAACAACGTGGGACAACGTGGGACAACGTGGGACAACGTGGGAAACCATGGAACAACGTGGGACAACGTGGGACAC
Source organism: Bombus terrestris (assembly GCF_910591885.1). Lineage (NCBI taxonomy): Eukaryota > Metazoa > Arthropoda > Insecta > Hymenoptera > Apidae > Bombus > Bombus terrestris. The sequence continues at coordinate 407,224 of NW_025963588.1, forward strand.
CGTTGGACATCGTTGGACAACGTGGGACAACGTGGGACAACGTGGGACAACGTGGGACAACGTGGGACAACGTGGGACATCGTGGGACAACGTGGGACAACGTGGGACAACGTGGGACAACGTGGGACATCGTTGGACACCGTGGGACAACGTGGGACAACGTGGGACAACGTGGGACAACGTGGGACAACTTGGGACATCGTGGGACAACGTGGGACAACGTGGGACAACGTGGGACAACGTGGGACACCGTTGGACAACGTGGGACACCGTTGGACACCGTGGGACAACGTGGGACAACGTGGGACAACGTGGGACAACGTGGGACAACGTGGGACAACGTGGGACAACGTGGGACAACGTGGGACAACGTGGGACAACGTGGGACAACGTGGGACAACGTGGGACACCGTTGGACATCGCTGGACACCGTTGGACATCGTTGGACACCGTGGGACAACGTGGGACAACGTGGGACAACGTGGGACAACGTGGGACAACGTGGGACAACGTGGGACAACGTGGGACAACGTGGGACAACGTGGGACAACGTGGGACAACGTGGGACATCGTGGGACAACGTGGGACAACGTGGGACAACGTGGGACAACGTGGGACAACGTGGGACATCGTGGGACAACGTGGGACAACGTGGGACAACGTGGGACAACGTGGGACAACGTGGGACACCGTTGGACACCGTTGGACACCGTTGGACACCGTTGGACACCGTTGGACACCGTTGGACATCGTTGGACACCGTGGGACAACGTGGGACAACGTGGGACAACGTGGGAAACCATGGAACAACGTGGGACAACGTGGGACACCGTTGGACATCGTTGGACATCGTTGGACACCGTGGGACAACGTGGGACAACGTGGGAAAACGTGGGACAACGTGGGACACCGTTGGACATCGCTGGACACCGTTGGACATCGTTGGACACCGTGGGACAACGTGGGACAACGTGGGACAACGTGGGACAACGTGGGACAACGAGGGACAACGTGGGACAACGTGGGACAACGTGGGAAAACGTGGGACAACGTGGGACACCGTTGGACATCGCTGGACACCGTTGGACATCGTTGGACACCGTGGGACAGCGTGGGACAACGTGGGACAACGTGGGACAACGTGGGACAACGTGGGACAACGTGGGACAACGTGGGACAACGTGGGACAACGTGGGACAACGTGGGACAACGTGGGACAACGTGGGACATCGTGGGACAACGTGGGACAACGTGGGACAACGTGGGACAACGTGGGACATCGTTGGACACCGTTGGACACCGTGGGACAACGTGGGACAACGTGGGACAACGTGGGACAACGTGGGACAACGTGGGACAACGTGGGACAACGTGGGACAACGTGGGACAACGTGGGACAACGTGGGACACCGTTGGACATCGTTGGACACCGTGGGACAACGTGGGACAACGTGGGACAACGTGGGAAACCATGGAACAACGTGGGACAACGTGGGACACCGTTGGACATCGTTGGACAACGTGGGACAACGTGGGACAACGTGGGACAACGTGGGACAACGTGGGACAACGTGGGACAACGTGGGACACCGTTGGACAACGTGGGACACCGTTGGACATCGTTGGACACCGTGGGACAACGTGGGACAACGTGGGACCACGTGGGACAACGTGGGACAACGTGGGACAACGTGGGACAACTTGGGACAACGTGGGACAACGTGGGACAACGTGGGACATCGTGGGACAACGTGGGACAACGTGGGACAACGTGGGACAACGTGGGACAACGTGGGACACCGTTGGACATCGTTGGACACCGTGGGACACCGTGGGACAACGTGGGACAACGTGGGACAACGTGGGACAACGTGGGACAACGTGGGAAACCATGGAACAACGTGGGACAACGTGGGACACCGTTGGACATCGTTGGACAACGTGGGACAACGTGGGACCACGTGGGACAACGTGGGACAACGTGGGACAACGTGGGACACCGTTGGACACCGTGGGACACCGTTGGACACCGTTGGACATCGTTGGACACCGTGGGACAACGTGGGACAACGTGGGTCAACGTGGGACAACGTGGGACAACGTGGGACAACGTGGGACAACGTGGGACAACGTGGGACAACGTGGGACAACGTGGGACAACGTGGGACAACGTGGGACACCGTTGGACAACGTGGGACACCGTTGGACATCGTTGGACACCGTGGGACAACGTGGGACAACGTGGGACAACGTGGGACAACGTGGGACAACGTGGGACACCGTTGGACATCGTTGGACATCGTTGGACATCGTGGGACACCGTTGGACATCGTTGGACATCGTTGGACACCGTTGGACACCGTTGGACAACGTGGGACATCGTTGGACAACGTGGGACAACGTGGGACAACGTGGGACAACGTGGGACACCGTTGGACACCGTGGGACACCGTTGGACACCGTTGGACACCGTTGGACACCGTTGGACATCGTTGGACATCGTGGGACACCGTTGGACATCGTTGGACATCGTTGGATACCGTTGGACATCGTTGGACACCGTTGGACATCGTTGGACATCGTTGGACATCGTGGGACACCGTTGGACATCGTTGGACATCGTTGGACACCGTTGGACATCGTTGGACATCGTTGGACATCGTTGGACACCGTTGGACACCGTTGGACACCGTTGGACATCGTTGGACACCGTGGGACAACGTGGGACAACGTGGGACAACGTGGGACAACGTGGGACAACGTGGGACAACGTGGGACAACGTGGGACATCGTGGGACAACGTGGGACAACGTGGGACAACGTGGGACAACGTGGGAAACCATGGAACAACGTGGGACAACGTGGGACACCGTTGGACACCGTTGGACACCGTTGGACACCGTTGGACATCGTTGGACACCGTGGGACAACGTGGGACAACGTGGGACAACGTGGGAAACCATGGAACAACGTGGGACAACGTGGGACACCGTTGGACATCGTTGGACATCGTGGGACACCGTGGGACAACGTGGGACAACGTGGGACAACGTGGGACAGCGTCGGACAACGTGGGACAACGTGGGACATCGTGGGACAACGTGGGACAACGTGGGACAACGTGGGACAACGTGGGACAACGTGGGACAACGTGGGACAACGTGGGACAACGTGGGACAACGTGGGACAACGTGGGACAACGTGGGACAACGTGGGACAACGTGGGACAACGTGGGACACCGTTGGACACCGTTGGACACCGTTGGACACCGTTGGACACCGTTGGACATCGTTGGACACCGTGGGGCAACGTGGGACAACGTGGGACAACGTGGGAAACCATGGAACAACGTGGGACAACGTGGGACACCGTTGGACATCGTTGGACATCGTTGGACACCGTGGGACAACGTGGGACAACGTGGGAAAACGTGGGACAACGTGGGACACCGTTGGACATCGCTGGACACCGTTGGACATCGTTGGACACCGTGGGACAACGTGGGACAACGTGGGACAACGTGGGACATCGTGGGACAACGTGGGACAACGTGGGACACCGTTGGACATAGTTGGACACCGTGGGACACCGTGGGACAACGTGGGACAACGTGGGACAACGTGGGACAACGTGGGACAACGTGGGAAACCATGGAACAACGTGGGACAACGTGGGACACCGTTGGACATCGTTGGACAACGTGGGACAACGTGGGACAACGTGGGACAACGTGGGACAACGTGGGACAACGAGGGACAACGTGGGACAACGTGGGACAACGTGGGAAAACGTGGGACAACGTGGGACACCGTTGGACATCGCTGGACACCGTTGGACACCGTTGGACATCGTTGGACACCGTGGGACAACGTGGGACAACGTGGGACAACGTGGGAAACCATGGAACAACGTGGGACAACGTGGGACATCGTGGGACAACGTGGGACAACGTGGGACAACGTGGGAAACCATGGAACAACGTGGGACAACGTGGGACACCGTTGGACATCGTTGGACATCGTTGGACACCGTGGGACAACGTGGGACAACGTGGGAAAACGTGGGACAACGTGGGACACCGTTGGACATCGTGGGACAACGTGGGACAACGTGGGACAACGTGGGACAACGTGGGACAACGTGGGACAACGTGGGACAACGTGGGACAACGTGGGACAACGTGGGACAACGTGGGACAACGTGGGACAACGTGGGACAACGTGGGACACCGTTGGACATCGTTGGACACCGTGGGACAACGTGGGACACCGTTGGACATCGTTGGACATCGTTGGACACCGTGGGACAACGTGGGACAACGTGGGAAAACGTGGGACAACGTGGGACACCGTTGGACATCGCTGGACACCGTTGGACATCGTTGGACACCGTGGGACAACGTGGGACAACGTGGGACAACGTGGGACAACGTGGGACAACGTGGGACAACGAGGGACAACGTGGGACAACGTGGGACAACGTGGGAAAACGTGGGACAACGTGGGACACCGTTGGACATCGCTGGACACCGTTGGACATCGTTGGACACCGTGGGACAACGTGGGACAACGTGGGACAACGTGGGACAACGTGGGACAACGTGGGACAACGTGGGACAACGTGGGACAACGTGGGACAACGTGGGACAACGTGGGACAACGTGGGACAACGTGGGACATCGTGGGACAACGTGGGACAACGTGGGACAACGTGGGACAACGTGGGACATCGTTGGACACCGTTGGACACCGTGGGACAACGTGGGACAACGTGGGACAACGTGGGACACCGTTGGACACCGTTGGACACCGTTGGACACCGTTGGACACCGTTGGACATCGTTGGACACCGTGGGACAACGTGGGACAACGTGGGACAACGTGGGAAACCATGGAACAACGTGGGACAACGTGGGACACCGTTGGACATCGTTGGACAACGTGGGACAACGTGGGACAACGTGGGACAACGTGGGACAACGTGGGACAACGTGGGACATCGTGGGACAACGTGGGACAACGTGGGACAACGTGGGACAACGTGGGACATCGTTGGACACCGTGGGACAACGTGGGACAACGTGGGACAACGTGGGACAACGTGGGACAACGTGGGACATCGTGGGACAACGTGGGACAACGTGGGACAACGTGGGACAACGTGGGACACCGTTGGACAACGTGGGACACCGTTGGACATCGTTGGACACCGTGGGACAACGTGGGACAACGTGGGACCACGTGGGACAACGTGGGACAACGTGGGACAACGTGGGACAACGTGGGACAACGTGGGACATCGTGGGACATCGTGGGACAACGTGGGACAACGTGGGACACCGTTGGACATAGTTGGACACCGTGGGACACCGTGGGACAACGTGGGACAACGTGGGACAACGTGGGACAACGTGGGACAACGTGGGAAACCATGGAACAACGTGGGACAACGTGGGACACCGTTGGACATCGTTGGACAACGTGGGACAACGTGGGACAACGTGGGACAACGTGGGACAACGTGGGACAACGTGGGACAACGAGGGACAACGTGGGACAACGTGGGACAACGTGGGAAAACGTGGGACAACGTGGGACACCGTTGGACATCGCTGGACACCGTTGGACATCGTTGGACACCGTGGGACAACGTGGGACAACGTGGGACAACGTGGGACAACGTGGGACAACGTGGGACAACGTGGGACAACGTGGGACAACGTGGGACAACGTGGGACAACGTGGGACAACGTGGGACATCGTGGGACAACGTGGGACAACGTGGGACAACGTGGGACAACGTGGGACAACGTGGGACATCGTGGGACAACGTTGGACAACGTGGGACAACGTGGGACAACGTGGGACAACGTGGGACACCGTTGGACACCGTTGGACACCGTTGGACACCGTTGGACATCGTTGGACACCGTGGGACAACGTGGGACAACGTGGGACAACGTGGGAAACCATGGAACAACGTGGGACAACGTGGGACAACGTGGGACAACGTGGGACAACGTGGGACAACGTGGGACAACGTGGGACAACGTGGGACAACGTGGGACAACGTGGGACAGCGTGGGACAACGTGGGAAACCATGGAACAACGTGGGACAACGTGGGACACCGTTGGACATCGTTGGACAACGTGGGACAACGTGGGACCACGTGGGACAACGTGGGACAACGTGGGACAACGTGGGACAACGTGGGACCACGTGGGACAACGTGGGACAACGTGGGACAACGTGGGACAACGTGGGACACCGTTGGACACCGTGGGACACCGTTGGACACCGTTGGACATCGTTGGACACCGTGGGACAACGTGGGACAACGTGGGTCAACGTGGGACAACGTGGGACAACGTGGGACAACGTGGGACAACGTGGGACAACGTGGGACAACGTGGGACACCGTTGGACAACGTGGGACACCGTTGGACATCGTTGGACACCGTGGGACAACGTGGGACAACGTGGAACAACGTGGGACAACGTGGGACAACGTGGGACACCGTTGGACATCGTTGGACATCGTTGGACATCGTGGGACACCGTTGGACATCGTTGGACATCGTTGGACACCGTTGGACACCGTTGGACAACGTGGGACATCGTTGGACAACGTGGGACAACGTGGGACAACGTGGGACAACGTGGGACACCGTTGGACACCGTGGGACACCGTTGGACACCGTTGGACACCGTTGGACATCGTTGGACATCGTTGGACATCGTGGGACACCGTTGGACATCGTTGGACATCGTTGGATACCGTTGGACATCGTTGGACACCGTTGGACATCGTTGGACATCGTTGGACATCGTGGGACACCGTTGGACATCGTTGGACATCGTTGGACACCGTTGGACATCGTTGGACATCGTTGGACATCGTTGGACACCGTTGGACACCGTTGGACACCGTTGGACATCGTTGGACACCGTGGGACAACGTGGGACAACGTGGGACAACGTGGGACAACGTGGGACAACGTGGGAAACCATGGAACAACGTGGGACAACGTGGGACACCGTTGGACACCGTTGGACACCGTTGGACACCGTTGGACATCGTTGGACACCGTGGGACAACGTGGGACAACGTGGGACAACGTGGGAAACCATGGAACAACGTGGGACAACGTGGGACACCGTTGGACATCGTTGGACATCGTTGGACACCGTGGGACAACGTGGGACAACGTGGGACAACGTGGGACAGCGTCGGACAACGTGGGACAACGTGGGACATCGTGGGACAACGTGGGACAACGTGGGACAACGTGGGACAACGTGGGACACCGTGGGGCAACGTGGGACAACGTGGGACAACGTGGGAAACCATGGAACAACGTGGGACAACGTGGGACACCGTTGGACATCGTTGGACATCGTTGGACACCGTGGGACAACGTGGGACAACGTGGGAAAACGTGGGACAACGTGGGACACCGTTGGACATCGCTGGACACCGTTGGACATCGTTGGACACCGTGGGACAACGTGGGACAACGTGGGACAACGTGGGACATCGTGGGACAACGTGGGACAACGTGGGACACCGTTGGACATAGTTGGACACCGTGGGACACCGTGGGACAACGTGGGACAACGTGGGACAACGTGGGACAACGTGGGACAACGTGGGAAACCATGGAACAACGTGGGACAACGTGGGACACCGTTGGACATCGTTGGACAACGTGGGACAACGTGGGACAACGTGGGACAACGTGGGACAACGTGGGACAACGTGGGACAACGAGGGACAACGTGGGACAACGTGGCACAACGTGGGAAAACGTGGGACAACGTGGGACACCGTTGGACATCGCTGGACACCGTTGGACACCGTTGGACATCGTTGGACACCGTGGGACAACGTGGGACAACGTGGGACAACGTGGGAAACCATGGAACAACGTGGGACAACGTGGGACATCGTGGGACAACGTGGGACAACGTGGGACAACGTGGGAAACCATGGAACAACGTGGGACAACGTGGGACACCGTTGGACATCGTTGGACATCGTTGGACACCGTGGGACAACGTGGGACAACGTGGGAAAACGTGGGACAACGTGGGACACCGTTGGACATCGTGGGACAACGTGGGACAACGTGGGACAACGTGGGACAACGTGGGACAACGTGGGACAACGTGGGACAACGTGGGACATCGTGGGACAACGTGGGACAACGTGGGACAACGTGGGACAACGTGGGACAACGTGGGACACCGTTGGACATCGTTGGACACCGTGGGACAACGTGGGACACCGTTGGACATCGTTGGACATCGTTGGACACCGTGGGACAACGTGGGACAACGTGGGAAAACGTGGGACAACGTGGGACACCGTTGGACATCGCTGGACACCGTTGGACATCGTTGGACACCGTGGGACAACGTGGGACAACGTGGGACAACGTGGGACAACGTGGGACAACGTGGGACAACGAGGGACAACGTGGGACAACGTGGGACAACGTGGGAAAACGTGGGACAACGTGGGACACCGTTGGACATCGCTGGACACCGTTGGACATCGTTGGACACCGTGGGACAACGTGGGACAACGTGGGACAACGTGGGACAACGTGGGACAACGTGGGACAACGTGGGACAACGTGGGACAACGTGGGACAACGTGGGACAACGTGGGACAACGTGGGACAACGTGGGACATCGTGGGACAAGGTGGGACAACGTGGGACAACGTGGGACAACGTGGGACATCGTTGGACACCGTTGGACACCGTGGGACAACGTGGGACAACGTGGGACAACGTGGGACACCGTTGGACACCGTTGGACACCGTTGGACACCGTTGGACACCGTTGGACATCGTTGGACACCGTGGGACAACGTGGGACAACGTGGGACAACGTGGGAAACCATGGAACAACGTGGGACAACGTGGGACACCGTTGGACATCGTTGGACAACGTGGGACAACGTGGGACAACGTGGGACAACGTGGGACAACGTGGGACAACGTGGGACATCGTGGGACAACGTGGGACAACGTGGGACAACGTGGGACAACGTGGGACATCGTTGGACACCGTGGGACAACGTGGGACAACGTGGGACAACGTGGGACAACGTGGGACAACGTGGGACATCGTGGGACAACGTGGGACAACGTGGGACAACGTGGGACAACGTGGGACACCGTTGGACAACGTGGGACACCGTTGGACATCGTTGGACACCGTGGGACAACGTGGGACAACGTGGGACCACGTGGGACAACGTGGGACAACGTGGGACAACGTGGGACAACGTGGGACAACGTGGGACAACGTGGGACATCGTGGGACAACGTGGGACAACGTGGGACACCGTTGGACATAGTTGGACACCGTGGGACACCGTGGGACAACGTGGGACAACGTGGGACAACGTGGGACAACGTGGGACAACGTGGGAAACCATGGAACAACGTGGGACAACGTGGGACACCGTTGGACATCGTTGGACAACGTGGGACAACGTGGGACAACGTGGGACAACGTGGGACAACGTGGGACAACGTGGGACAACGAGGGACAACGTGGGACAACGTGGGACAACGTGGGAAAACGTGGGACAACGTGGGACACCGTTGGACATCGCTGGACACCGTTGGACATCGTTGGACACCGTGGGACAACGTGGGACAACGTGGGACAACGTGGGACAACGTGGGACAACGTGGGACAACGTGGGACAACGTGGGACAACGTGGGACAACGTGGGACAACGTGGGACAACGTGGGACATCGTGGGACAACGTGGGACAACGTGGGACAACGTGGGACAACGTGGGACAACGTGGGACATCGTGGGACAACGTGGGACAACGTGGGACAACGTGGGACAACGTGGGACAACGTGGGACACCGTTGGACACCGTTGGACACCGTTGGACACCGTTGGACATCGTTGGACACCGTGGGACAACGTGGGACAACGTGGGACAACGTGGGAAACCATGGAACAACGTGGGACAACGTGGGACAACGTGGGACAACTTGGGACAACGTGGGACAACGTGGGACAACGTGGGACATCGTGGGACAACGTGGGACAACGTGGGACAGCGTGGGACAACGTGGGAAACCATGGAACAACGTGGGACAACGTGGGACACCGTTGGACATCGTTGGACAACGTGGGACAACGTGGGACCACGTGGGACAACGTGGGACAACGTGGGACAACGTGGGACAACGTGGGACCACGTGGGACAACGTGGGACAACGTGGGACAACGTGGGACACCGTTGGACACCGTGGGACACCGTTGGACACCGTTGGACATCGTTGGACATCGTTGGACATCGTGGGACACCGTGGGACAACGTGGGACAACGTGGGACAACGTGGGAAACCATGGAACAACGTGGGACAACGTGGGACAACGTTGGACATCGTTGGACAACGTGGGACAACGTGGGACAACGTGGGACAACGTGGGACAACGTGGGACAACGTGGGACACCGTTGGACACCGTGGGACACCGTTGGACACCGTTGGACATCGTTGGACACCGTGGGACAACGTGGGACAACGTGGGACAACGTGGGACAACGTGGGACAACGTGGGACAACGTGGGACAACGTGGGACAACGTGGGACAACGTGGGACAACGTGGGACAACGTGGGACAACGTGGGACACCGTTGGACAACGTGGGACACCGTTGGACATCGTTGGACACCGTGGGACAACGTGGGACAACGTGGGACAACGTGGGACAACGTGGGACAACGTGGGACACCGTTGGACATCGTTGGACATCGTTGGACATCGTGGGACACCGTTGGACATCGTTGGACATCGTTGGACACCGTTGGACACCGTTGGACAACGTGGGACATCGTTGGACAACGTGGGACACCGTGGGACAGCGTGGGACAACGTGGGACAACGTGGGACAACGTGGGACAACGTGGGACAACGTGGGACAACGTGGGACAACGTGGGACAACGTGGGACAACGTGGGACAACGTGGGACAACGTGGGACATCGTGGGACAACGTGGGACAACGTGGGACAACGTGGGACAACGTGGGACATCGTTGGACACCGTTGGACACCGTGGGACAACGTGGGACAACGTGGGACAACGTGGGACAACGTGGGACAACGTGGGACAACGTGGGACAACGTGGGACAACGTGGGACAACGTGGGACAACGTGGGACACCGTTGGACATCGTTGGACACCGTGGGACAACGTGGGACAACGTGGGACAACGTGGGAAACCATGGAACAACGTGGGACAACGTGGGACACCGTTGGACATCGTTGGACAACGTGGGACAACGTGGGACAACGTGGGACAACGTGGGACAACGTGGGACAACGTGGGACAACGTGGGACACCGTTGGACAACGTGGGACACCGTTGGACATCGTTGGACACCGTGGGACAACGTGGGACAACGTGGGACCACGTGGGACAACGTGGGACAACGTGGGACAACGTGGGACAACTTGGGACAACGTGGGACAACGTGGGACAACGTGGGACATCGTGGGACAACGTGGGACAACGTGGGACAACGTGGGACAACGTGGGACAACGTGGGACACCGTTGGACATCGTTGGACACCGTGGGACACCGTGGGACAACGTGGGACAACGTGGGACAACGTGGGACAACGTGGGACAACGTGGGAAACCATGGAACAACGTGGGACAACGTGGGACACCGTTGGACATCGTGGGACAACGTGGGACAACGTGGGACCACGTGGGACAACGTGGGACAACGTGGGACAACGTGGGACACCGTTGGACACCGTGGGACACCGTTGGACACCGTTGGACATCGTTGGACACCGTGGGACAACGTGGGACAACGTGGGTCAACGTGGGACAACGTGGGACAACGTGGGACAACGTGGGACAACGTGGGACAACGTGGGACAACGTGGGACAACGTGGGACAACGTGGGACAACGTGGGACACCGTTGGACACCGTTGGACACCGTTGGACATCGTTGGACATCGTTGGACATCGTGGGACACCGTTGGACATCGTTGGACATCGTTGGATACCGTTGGACATCGTTGGACACCGTTGGACATCGTTGGACATCGTTGGACATCGTGGGACACCGTTGGACATCGTTGGACATCGTTGGACACCGTTGGACATCGTTGGACATCGTTGGACATCGTTGGACACCGTTGGACACCGTTGGACACCGTTGGACATCGTTGGACACCGTGGGACAACGTGGGACAACGTGGGACAACGTGGGACAACGTGGGACAACGTGGGACAACGTGGGACAACGTGGGACAACGTGGGACAACGTGGGACAACGTGGGACATCGTGGGACAACGTGGGACAACGTGGGACAACGTGGGACAACGTGGGACAACGTGGGACATCGTGGGACAACGTGGGACAACGTGGGACAACGTGGGACAACGTGGGACAACGTGGGACACCGTTGGACACCGTTGGACACCGTTGGACACCGTTGGACATCGTTGGACACCGTGGGACAACGTGGGACAACGTGGGACAACGTGGGAAACCATGGAACAACGTGGGACAACGTGGGACAACGTGGGACAACTTGGGACAACGTGGGACAACGTGGGACAACGTGGGACATCGTGGGACAACGTGGGACAACGTGGGAAACCATGGAACAACGTGGGACAACGTGGGACACCGTTGGACATCGTTGGACAACGTGGGACAACGTGGGACCACGTGGGACAACGTGGGACAACGTGGGACAACGTGGGACAACGTGGGACCACGTGGGACAACGTGGGACAACGTGGGACAACGTGGGACACCGTTGGACACCGTGGGACACCGTTGGACACCGTTGGACATCGTTGGACATCGTTGGACATCGTGGGACACCGTGGGACAACGTGGGACAACGTGGGACAACGTGGGAAACCATGGAACAACGTGGGACAACGTGGGACAACGTTGGACATCGTTGGACAACGTGGGACAACGTGGGACCACGTGGGACAACGTGGGACAACGTGGGACAACGTGGGACACCGTTGGACACCGTGGGACACCGTTGGACACCGTTGGACATCGTTGGACACCGTGGGACAACGTGGGACAACGTGGGACAACGTGGGACAACGTGGGACAACGTGGGACAACGTGGGACAACGTGGGACAACGTGGGACAACGTGGGACAACGTGGGACAACGTGGGACAACGTGGGACACCGTGGGACAACGTGGGACACCGTTGGACATCGTTGGACACCGTGGGACAACGTGGGACAACGTGGGACAACGTGGGACAACGTGGGACAACGTGGGACACCGTTGGACATCGTTGGACATCGTTGGACATCGTGGGACACCGTTGGACATCGTTGGACACCGTTGGACACCGTTGGACACCGTTGGACAACGTGGGACATCGTTGGACAACGTGGGACAACGTGGGACAACGTGGGACAACGTGGGACACCGTTGGACACCGTGGGACACCGTTGGACACCGTTGGACACCGTTGGACATCGTTGGACATCGTTGGACATCGTGGGACACCGTGGGACAACGTGGGACAACGTGGGACAACGTGGGAAACCATGGAACAACGTGGGACAACGTGGGACAACGTTGGACATCGTTGGACATCGTTGGACACAGTGGGACAACGTGGGACAACGTGGGACAACGTGGGACAACGTGGGAAACCATGGAACAACGTGGGACAACGTGGGACAACGTGGGACAACGTGGGACAACGTGGGACAACGTGGGACAACGTGGGACAACGTGGGACAACGTGGGACAACGTGGGACAACGTGGGACAACGTGGGACAACGTGGGACATCGTGGGACAACGTGGGACAACGTGGGACAACGTGGGACAACATCGGACATCGTTGGACACCGTTGGACATCGTTGGACACCGTGGGACAACGTGGGACAACGTGGGACAACGTGGGAAAGCATGGAACAACGTGGGACAACGTGGGACACCGTTGGACATCGTTGGACAACGTGGGACAACGTGGGACAACGTGGGACAACGTGGGACAACGTGGGACAACGTGGGACAACGTGGGACACCGTTGGACACCGTGGGACACCGTTGGACACCGTTGGACATCGTTGGACACCGTGGGACAACGTGGGACAACGTGAGACAACGTGGGACAACGTGGGACAACGTGGGACAACGTGGGACAACGTGGGACAACGTGGGACAACGTGGGACATCGTGGGACAACGTGGGACAACGTGGGACAACGTGGGACAACGTGGGACACCGTTGGACATCGTTGGACACCGTGGGACAACGTGGGACAACGTGGGACAACGTGGGACACCGTTGGACACCGTTGGACATCGTTGGACACCGTGGGACAACGTGGGACAACGTGGGACAACGTGGGAAACCATGGAACAACGTGGGACAACGTGGGACAACGTGGGACAACGTGGGAAACCATGGAACAACGTGGGACAACGTGGGACACCGTTGGACATCGTTGGACAACGTGGGACAACGTGGGACAACGTGGGACAACGTGGGACAACGTGGGACAACGTGGGATATCGTGGGACAACGTGGGACAACGTGGGACAACGTGGGACAACGTGGGACATCGTTGGACACCGTGGGACAACGTGGGACAACGTGGGACAACGTGGGACAACGTGGGACAACTTGGGACATCGTGGGACAACGTGGGACAACGTGGGACAACGTGGGACAACGTGGGACACCGTTGGACAACGTGGGACACCGTTGGACACCGTGGGACAACGTGGGACAACGTGGGACAACGTGGGACAACGTGGGACAACGTGGGACAACGTGGGACAACGTGGGACAACGTGGGACAACGTGGGACAACGTGGGACAACGTGGGACAACGTGGGACACCGTTGGACATCGCTGGACACCGTTGGACATCGTTGGACACCGTGGGACAACGTGGGACAACGTGGGACAACGTGGGACAACGTGGGACAACGTGGGACAACGTGGGACAACGTGGGACAACGTGGGACAACGTGGGACAACGTGGGACAACGTGGGACATCGTGGGACAACGTGGGACAACGTGGGACAACGTGGGACAACGTGGGACAACGTGGGACATCGTGGGACAACGTGGGACAACGTGGGACAACGTGGGACAACGTGGGACAACGTGGGACACCGTTGGACACCGTTGGACACCGTTGGACACCGTTGGACACCGTTGGACACCGTTGGACATCGTTGGACACCGTGGGACAACGTGGGACAACGTGGGACAACGTGGGAAACCATGGAACAACGTGGGACAACGTGGGACACCGTTGGACATCGTTGGACATCGTTGGACACCGTGGGACAACGTGGGACAACGTGGGAAAACGTGGGACAACGTGGGACACCGTTGGACATCGCTGGACACCGTTGGACATCGTTGGACACCGTGGGACAACGTGGGACAACGTGGGACAACGTGGGACAACGTGGGACAACGAGGGACAACGTGGGACAACGTGGGACAACGAGGGAAAACGTGGGACAACGTGGGACACCGTTGGACATCGCTGGACACCGTTGGACATCGTTGGACACCGTGGGACAGCGTGGGACAACGTGGGACAACGTGGGACAACGTGGGACAACGTGGGACAACGTGGGACATCGTGGGACAACGTGGGACAACGTGGGACAACGTGGGACAACGTGGGACATCGTTGGACACCGTTGGACACCGTGGGACAACGTGGGACAACGTGGGACAACGTGGGACAACGTGGGACAACGTGGGACAACGTGGGACAACGTGGGACAACGTGGGACAACGTGGGACAACGTGGGACACCGTTGGACATCGTTGGACACCGTGGGACAACGTGGGACAACGTGGGACAACGTGGGAAACCATGGAACAACGTGGGACAACGTGGGACACCGTTGGACATCGTTGGACAACGTGGGACAACGTGGGACAACGTGGGACAACGTGGGACAACGTGGGACAACGTGGGACAACGTGGGACACCGTTGGACAACGTGGGACACCGTTGGACATCGTTGGACACCGTGGGACAACGTGGGACAACGTGGGACCACGTGGGACAACGTGGGACAACGTGGGACAACGTGGGACAACTTGGGACAACGTGGGACAACGTGGGACAACGTGGGACATCGTGGGACAACGTGGGACAACGTGGGACAACGTGGGACAACGTGGGACAACGTGGGACACCGTTGGACATCGTTGGACACCGTGGGACACCGTGGGACAACGTGGGACAACGTGGGACAACGTGGGACAACGTGGGACAACGTGGGAAACCATGGAACAACGTGGGACAACGTGGGACACCGTTGGACATCGTTGGACAACGTGGGACAACGTGGGACCACGTGGGACAACGTGGGACAACGTGGGACAACGTGGGACACCGTTGGACACCGTGGGACACCGTTGGACACCGTTGGACATCGTTGGACACCGTGGGACAACGTGGGACAACGTGGGTCAACGTGGGACAACGTGGGACAACGTGGGACAACGTGGGACAACGTGGGACAACGTGGGACAACGTGGGACAACGTGGGACAACGTGGGACAACGTGGGACACCGTTGGACAACGTGGGACACCGTTGGACATCGTTGGACACCGTGGGACAACGTGGGACAACGTGGGACAACGTGGGACAACGTGGGACAACGTGGGACACCGTTGGACATCGTTGGACATCGTTGGACATCGTGGGACACCGTTGGACATCGTTGGACATCGTTGGACACCGTTGGACACCGTTGGACAACGTGGGACATCGTTGGACAACGTGGGACAACGTGGGACAACGTGGGACAACGTGGGACACCGTTGGACACCGTGGGACACCGTTGGACACCGTTGGACACCGTTGGACATCGTTGGACATCGTTGGACATCGTGGGACACCGTTGGACATCGTTGGACATCGTTGGATACCGTTGGACATCGTTGGACACCGTTGGACATCGTTGGACATCGTTGGACATCGTGGGACACCGTTGGACATCGTTGGACATCGTTGGACACCGTTGGACATCGTTGGACATCGTTGGACATCGTTGGACACCGTTGGACACCGTTGGACACCGTTGGACATCGTTGGACACCGTGGGACAACGTGGGACAACGTGGGACAACGTGGGACAACGTGGGACAACGTGGGACAACGTGGGACATCGTGGGACAACGTGGGACAACGTGGGACAACGTGGGACAACGTGGGACAACGTGGGACAACGTCGGACACCGTTGGACACCGTTGGACACCGTGGGACAACGTGGGACAACGTGGGACAACGTGGGACAACGTGGGACAACGTGGGACAACGTGGGACAACGTGGGACAACGTGGGACAACGTGGGACAACGTGGGACATCGTGGGACAACGTGGGACATCGTGGGACAACGTGGGACATCGTGGGACAACGTGGGACAACGTGGGACAACGTGGGACAAAGTGGGACAACGTGGGACACCGTTGGACACCGTTGGACACCGTTGGACACCGTTGGACATCGTTGGACACCGTGGGACAACGTGGGACTACGTGGGACAACGTGGGAAACCATGGAACAACGTGGGACAACGTGGGACACCGTTGGACATCGTTGGACATCGTTGGACACCGTGGGACAACGTGGGACAACGTGGGACAACGTGGGACAGCGTCGGACAACGTGGGACAACGTGGGACATCGTGGGACAACGTGGGACAACGTGGGACAACGTGGGACAACGTGGGACAACGTGGGACAACGTGGGACAACGTGGGACAACGTGGGACATCGTGGGACAACGTGGGACAACGTGGGACAACGTGGGACAACGTGGGACAACGTGGGACACCGTTGGACACCGTTGGACACCGTTGGACACCGTTGGACATCGTTGGACACCGTGGGACAACGTGGGACAACGTGGGACAACGTGGGAAACCATGGAACAACGTGGGACAACGTGGGACACCGTTGGACATCGTTGGACATCGTTGGACACCGTGGGACAACGTGGGACAACGTGGGAAAACGTGGGACAACGTGGGACACCGTTGGACATCGCTGGACACCGTTGGACATCGTTGGACACCGTGGGACAACGTGGGACAACGTGGGACAACGTGGGACAACGTGGGACAACGTGGGACAACGTGGGACAACGTGGGACAACGTGGGACAACGTGGGAAAACGTGGGACAACATGGGACACCGTTGGACATCGCTGGACACCGTTGGACAACGTTGGACACCGTGGGACAACGTGGGACACACGTGGGACAACGTGGGACAACGTGGGACAACGTGGGACAACGTGGGACAACGTGGGACAACGTGGGACAACGTGGGACAACGTGGGACAACGTGGGACAACGTGGGACAACGTGGGACAACGTGGGACAACGTGGGACAACGTGGGACACCGTTGGACACCGTTGGACACCGTTGGACACCGTTGGACATCGTTGGACACCGTGGGACAACGTGGGACAACGTGGGACAACGTGGGAAACCATGGAACAACGTGGGACAACGTGGGACATCGTGGGACAACGTGGGACAACGTGGGACAACGTGGGAAACCATGGAACAACGTGGGACAACGTGGGACACCGTTGGACATCGTTGGACATCGTTGGACACCGTGGGACAACGTGGGACAACGTGGGAAAACGTGGGACAACGTGGGACACCGTTGGACATCGCTGGACACCGTTGGACATCGCTGGACACCGTTGGACATCGTTGGACACCGTGGGACAACGTGGGACAACGTGGGACCACGTGGGACAACGTGGGACAACGTGGGACAACGTGGGACAACGTGGGACATCGTGGGACAACGTGGGACAACGTGGGACAACGTGGGACATCGTTTGACAACGTGGGACAACGTGGGACAACGTGGGACAACGTGGGACACCGTTGGACAACATGGGACACCGTTGGACATCGTTGGACACCGTGGGACAACGTGGGACAACGTGGGAAAACGTGGGACAACGTGGGACAACGTGGGACAACGTGGGACAACGTGGGAAAACGTGGGACAACGTGGGACAACGTGGGACAACGTGGGACAACGTGGGACAACGTGGGACAACGTGGGACAACGTGGGACAACGTGGGACAACGTGGGACAACGTGGGACATCGTGGGACAACGTGGGACAACGTGGGACAACGTGGGACAACGTGGGACAACGTGGGACACCGTTGGACATCGTTGGACACCGTGGGACAACGTGGGACAACGTGGGACAACGTGGGACACCGTTGGACACCGTTGGACACTGTTGGACACCGTTGGACATCGTTGGACACCGTGGGACAACGTGGGACAACGTGGGACAACGTGGGAAACCATGGAACAACGTGGGACAACGTGGGACACCGTTGGACATCGTTGGACAACGTGGGACAACGTGGGACAACGTGGGACAACGTGGGACAACGTGGGACAACGAGGGACAACGTGGGACACCGTTGGACACCGTGGGACACCGTTGGACACCGTTGGACATCGTTGGACACCGTGGGACACCGTGGGACAACGTGAGACAACGTGGGACAACGTGGGACAACGTGGGACAACGTGGGAAACCATGGAACAACGTGGGACAACGTGGGACACCGTTGGACATCGTTGGACAACGTGGGACAACGTGGGACAACGTGGGACAACGTGGGACAACGTGGGACAACGTGGGACATCGTGGGACAACGTGGGACAACGTGGGACAACGTGGGACAACGTGGGACATCGTTGGACACCGTGGGACAACGTGGGACAACGTGGGACAACGTGGGACAACGTGGGACAACGTGGGACATCGTGGGACAACGTGGGACAACGTGGGACAACGTGGGACAACGTGGGACACCGTTGGACAACGTGGGACACCGTTGGACATCGTTGGACACCGTGGGACACCGTGGGACAACGTGGGACAACGTGGGACAACGTGGGACAACGTGGGACAACGTGGGACAACGTGGGACAACGTGGGACAACGTGGGACATCGTGGGACAACGTGGGACAACGTGGGACACCGTTGGACATAGTTGGACACCGTGGGACACCGTGGGACAACGTGGGACAACGTGGGACAACGTGGGACAACGTGGGACAACGTGGGAAACCATGGAACAACGTGGGACAACGTGGGACACCGTTGGACATCGTTGGACAACGTGGGACAACGTGGGACAACGTGGGACAACGTGGGACAACGTGGGACAACGTGGGACAACGTGGGACAACGTGGGACAACGAGGGACAACGTGGGACAACGTGGGACAACGTGGGAAAACGTGGGACAACGTGGGACACCGTTGGACATCGCTGGACACCGTTGGACATCGTTGGACACCGTGGGACAACGTGGGACAACGTGGGACAACGTGGGACAACGTGGGACAACGTGGGACAACGTGGGACAACGTGGGACAACGTGGGACAACGTGGGAAAACGTGGGACAACGTGGGACATCGTGGGACAACGTGGGACAACGTGGGACAACGTGGGACAACGTGGGACAACGTGGGACATCGTGGGACAACGTGGGACAACGTGGGACAACGTGGGACAACGTGGGACAACGTGGGACAACGTGGGACAACGTGGGACATCGTGGGACAACGTGGGACAACGTGGGACAACGTGGGACAACGTGGGACAACGTGGGACATCGCTGGACACCGTTGGACATCGTTGGACACCGTGGGACAACGTGGGACAACGTGGGACAACGTGGGACAACGTGGGACAACGTGGGACAACGAGGGACAACGTGGGACAACGTGGGACAACGTGGGAAAACGTGGGACAACGTGGGACACCGTTGGACATCGCTGGACACCGTTGGACATCGTTGGACACCGTGGGACAACGTGGGACAACGTGGGACAACGTGGGACAACGTGGGACAACGTGGGACAACGTGGGACAACGTGGGACAACGTGGGACAACGTGGGACAACGTGGGACAACGTGGGACAACGTGGGACATCGTGGGACAACGTGGGACAACGTGGGACAACGTGGGACAACGTGGGACATCGTTGGACACCGTTGGACACCGTGGGACAACGTGGGACAACGTGGGACAACGTGGGACACCGTTGGACACCGTTGGACACCGTTGGACACCGTTGGACACCGTTGGACATCGTTGGACACCGTGGGACAACGTGGGACAACGTGGGACAACGTGGGAAACCATGGAACAACGTGGGACAACGTGGGACACCGTTGGACATCGTTGGACAACGTGGGACAACGTGGGACAACGTGGGACAACGTGGGACAACGTGGGACAACGTGGGACATCGTGGGACAACGTGGGACAACGTGGGACAACGTGGGACAACGTGGGACATCGTTGGACACCGTGGGACAACGTGGGACAACGTGGGACAACGTGGGACAACGTGGGACAACGTGGGACATCGTGGGACAACGTGGGACAACGTGGGACAACGTGGGACAACGTGGGACACCGTTGGACAACGTGGGACACCGTTGGACATCGTTGGACACCGTGGGACAACGTGGGACAACGTGGGACCACGTGGGACAACGTGGGACAACGTGGGACAACGTGGGACAACGTGGGACAACGTGGGACAACGTGGGACATCGTGGGACAACGTGGGGCAACGTGGGACACCGTTGGACATAGTTGGACACCGTGGGACACCGTGGGACAACGTGGGACAACGTGGGACAACGTGGGACAACGTGGGACAACGTGGGAAACCATGGAACAACGTGGGACAACGTGGGACACCGTTGGACATCGTTGGACAACGTGGGACAACGTGGGACAACGTGGGACAACGTGGGACAACGTGGGACAACGTGGGACAACGAGGGACAACGTGGGACAACGTGGGACAACGTGGGAAAACGTGGGACAACGTGGGACACCGTTGGACATCGCTGGACACCGTTGGACATCGTTGGACACCGTGGGACAACGTGGGACAACGTGGGACAACGTGGGACAACGTGGGACAACGTGGGACAACGTGGGACAACGTGGGACAACGTGGGACAACGTGGGACAACGTGGGACAACGTGGGACATCGTGGGACAACGTGGGACAACGTGGGACAACGTGGGACAACGTGGGACAACGTGGGACATCGTGGGACAACGTGGGACAACGTGGGACAACGTGGGACAACGTGGGACAACGTGGGACACCGTTGGACACCGTTGGACACCGTTGGACACCGTTGGACATCGTTGGACACCGTGGGACAACGTGGGACAACGTGGGACAACGTGGGAAACCGTTGGACACCGTGGGACACCGTTGGACACCGTTGGACATCGTTGGACACCGTGGGACAACGTGGGACAACGTGGGTCAACGTGGGACAACGTGGGACAACGTGGGACAACGTGGGACAACGTGGGACAACGTGGGACAACGTGGGACAACGTGGGACAACGTGGGACAACGTGGGACACCGTTGGACAACGTGGGACACCGTTGGACATCGTTGGACACCGTGGGACAACGTGGGACAACGTGGGACAACGTGGGACAACGTGGGACAACGTGGGACACCGTTGGACATCGTTGGACATCGTTGGACATCGTGGGACACCGTTGGACATCGTTGGACATCGTTGGACACCGTTGGACACCGTTGGACAACGTAGGACATCGTTGGACAACGTGGGACAACGTGGGACAACGTGGGACAACGTGGGACACCGTTGGACACCGTGGGACACCGTTGGACACCGTTGGACACCGTTGGACATCGTTGGACATCGTTGGACATCGTGGGACACCGTTGGACATCGTTGGACATCGTTGGATACCGTTGGACATCGTTGGACACCGTTGGACATCGTTGGACATCGTTGGACATCGTGGGACACCGTTGGACATCGTTGGACATCGTTGGACACCGTTGGACATCGTTGGACATCGTTGGACATCGTTGGACACCGTTGGACACCGTTGGACACCGTTGGACATCGTTGGACACCGTGGGACAACGTGGGACAACGTGGGACAACGTGGGACAACGTGGGACAACGTGGGACAACGTGGGACATCGTGGGACAACGTGGGACAACGTGGGACAACGTGGGACAACGTGGGACAACGTGGGACAACGTCGGACACCGTTGGACATCGTGGGACAACGTGGGACATCGTGGGACAACGTGGGACATCGTGGGACAACGTGGGACAACGTGGGACAACGTGGGACAAAGTGGGACAACGTGGGACACCGTTGGACACCGTTGGACACCGTTGGACACCGTTGGACATCGTTGGACACCGTGGGACAACGTGGGACAACGTGGGACAACGTGGGAAACCATGGAACAACGTGGGACAACGTGGGACACCGTTGGACATCGTTGGACATCGTTGGACACCGTGGGACAACGTGGGACAACGTGGGACAACGTGGGACAGCGTCGGACAACGTGGGACAACGTGGGACATCGTGGGACAACGTGGGACAACGTGGGACAACGTGGGACAACGTGGGACAACGTGGGACAACGTGGGACAACGTGGGACAACGTGGGACATCGTGGGACAACGTGGGACAACGTGGGACAACGTGGGACAACGTGGGACAACGTGGGACACCGTTGGACACCGTTGGACACCGTTGGACACCGTTGGACATCGTTGGACACCGTGGGACAACGTGGGACAACGTGGGACAACGTGGGAAACCATGGAACAACGTGGGACAACGTGGGACACCGTTGGACATCGTTGGACATCGTTGGACACCGTGGGACAACGTGGGACAACGTGGGAAAACGTGGGACAACGTGGGACACCGTTGGACATCGCTGGACACCGTTGGACATCGTTGGACACCGTGGGACAACGTGGGACAACGTGGGACAACGTGGGACAACGTGGGACAACGTGGGACAACGTGGGACAACGTGGGACAACGTGGGAAAACGTGGGACAACATGGGACACCGTTGGACATCGCTGGACACCGTTGGACAACGTTGGACACCGTGGGACAACGTGGGACACACGTGGGACAACGTGGGACAACGTGGGACAACGTGGGACAACGTGGGACAACGTGGGACAACGTGGGACAACGTGGGACAACGTGGGACAACGTGGGACAACGTGGGACAACGTGGGACAACGTGGGACAACGTGGGACACCGTTGGACACCGTTGGACACCGTTGGACACCGTTGGACATCGTTGGACACCGTGGGACAACGTGGGACAACGTGGGACAACGTGGGAAACCATGGAACAACGTGGGACAACGTGGGACATCGTGGGACAACGTGGGACAACGTGGGACAACGTGGGAAACCATGGAACAACGTGGGACAACGTGGGACACCGTTGGACATCGTTGGACATCGTTGGACACCGTGGGACAACGTGGGACAACGTGGGAAAACGTGGGACAACGTGGGACACCGTTGGACATCGCTGGACACCGTTGGACATCGCTGGACACCGTTGGACATCGTTGGACACCGTGGGACAACGTGGGACAACGTGGGACCACGTGGGACAACGTGGGACAACGTGGGACAACGTGGGACAACGTGGGACATCGTGGGACAACGTGGGACAACGTGGGACAACGTGGGACAACGTGGGACAACGTGGGAAACCATGGAACAACGTGGGACAACGTGGGACACCGTTGGACAACGTGGGACAACGTGGGACAACGTGGGACAACGTGGGACAACGTGGGACAACGTGGGACAACGTGGGACAACGTGGGACAACGTGGGACACCGTTGGACACCGTTGGACACCGTTGGACACCGTTGGACATCGTTGGACACCGTGGGACAACGTGGGACAACGTGGGACAACGTGGGACAACGTGGGACATCGTGGGACAACGTGGGACATCGTGGGACAACGTGGGACAACGTGGGACAACGTGGGACAACGTGGGACAACGTGGGACACCGTTGGACACCGTTGGACACCGTTGGACACCGTTGGACATCGTTGGACACCGTGGGACAACGTGGGACAACGTGGGACAACGTGGGAAACCATGGAACAACGTGGGACAACGTGGGACATCGTGGGACAACGTGGGACAACGTGGGACAACGTGGGACACCGTTGGACACCGTTGGACACCGTTGGACACCGTTGGACATCGTTGGACACCGTGGGACAACGTGGGACAACGTGGGACAACGTGGGACACCGTTGGACACCGTTGGACACCGTTGGACACCGTTGGACATCGTTGGACACCGTGGGACAACGTGGGACAATGTGGGACAACGTGGGAAACCATGGAACAACGTGGGACAACGTGGGACATCGTGGGACAACGTGGGACAACGTGGGACAACGTGGGACACCGTTGGACACCGTTGGACACCGTTGGACACCGTTGGACATCGTTGGACACCGTGGGACAACGTGGGACAACGTGGGACAACGTGGGAAACCATGGAACAACGTGGGACAACGTGGGACAACGTTGGACATCGTTGGACATCGTTGGACACAGTGGGACAACGTGGGACAACGTGGGACAACGTGGGACAACGTGGGAAACCATGGAACAACGTGGGACAACGTGGGACAACGTGGGACAACGTGGGACAACGTGGGACAACGTGGGACAACGTGGGACAACGTGGGACAACGTGGGACAACGTGGGACAACGTGGGACATCGTGGGACAACGTGGGACAACGTGGGACAACGTGGGACAACGTGGGACATCGTTGGACACCGTTGGACACCGTGGGACAACGTGGGACAACGTGGGACAACGTGGGACAACGTGGGACAACGTGGGACAACGTGGGACAACGTGGGACAACGTGGGACAACGTGGGACACCGTTGGACACCGTGGGACACCGTTGGACAACGTGGGACGCCGTTGGACAACATGGGACACCGTTGGACATCGTTGGACACCGTGGGACAACGTGGGACAACGTGGGAAAACGTGGGACAACGTGGGACAACGTGGGACAACGTGGGACAACGTGGGAAAACGTGGGACAACGTGGGACAACGTGGGACAACGTGGGACAACGTGGGACAACGTGGGACAACGTGGGACAACGTGGGACAACGTGGGACAACGTGGGACAACGTGGGACATCGTGGGACAACGTGGGACAACGTGGGACAACGTGGGACAACGTGGGACAACGTGGGACACCGTTGGACATCGTTGGACACCCTGGGACAACGTGGGACAACGTGGGACAACGTGGGACACCGTTGGACACCGTTGGACACTGTTGGACACCGTTGGACATCGTTGGACACCGTGGGACAACGTGGGACAACGTGGGACAACGTGGGAAACCATGGAACAACGTGGGACAACGTGGGACACCGTTGGACATCGTTGGACAACGTGGGACAACGTGGGACAACGTGGGACAACGTGGGACAACGTGGGACAACGAGGGACAACGTGGGACACCGTTGGACACCGTGGGACACCGTTGGACACCGTTGGACATCGTTGGACACCATGGGACAACGTGGGACAACGTGAGACAACGTGGGACAACGTGGGACAACGTGGGACAACGTGGGAAACCATGGAACAACGTGGGACAACGTGGGACACCGTTGGACATCGTTGGACAACGTGGGACAACGTGGGACAACGTGGGACAACGTGGGACAACGTGGGACAACGTGGGACATCGTGGGACAACGTGGGACAACGTGGGACAACGTGGGACAACGTGGGACATCGTTGGACACCGTGGGACAACGTGGGACAACGTGGGACAACGTGGGACAACGTGGGACAACGTGGGACATCGTGGGACAACGTGGGACAACGTGGGACAACGTGGGACAACGTGGGACACCGTTGGACAACGTGGGACACCGTGGGACATCGTTGGACACCGTGGGACACCGTGGGACAACGTGGGACAACGTGGGACAACGTGGGACAACGTGGGACAACGTGGGACAACGTGGGACAACGTGGGACAACGTGGGACATCGTGGGACAACGTGGGACAACGTGGGACACCGTTGGACATAGTTGGACACCGTGGGACACCGTGGGACAACGTGGGACAACGTGGGACAACGTGGGACAACGTGGGACAACGTGGGAAACCATGGAACAACGTGGGACAACGTGGGACACCGTTGGACATCGTTGGACAACGTGGGACAACGTGGGACAACGTGGGACAACGTGGGACAACGTGGGACAACGTGGGACAACGAGGGACAACGTGGGACAACGTGGGACAACGTGGGAAAACGTGGGACAACGTGGGACACCGTTGGACATCGCTGGACACCGTTGGACATCGTTGGACACCGTGGGACAACGTGGGACAACGTGGGACAACGTGGGACAACGTGGGACAACGTGGGACAACGTGGGACAACGTGGGACAACGTGGGACAACGTGGGACAACGTGGGAAAACGTGGGACAACGTGGGACATCGTGGGACAACGTGGGACAACGTGGGACAACGTGGGACAACGTGGGACAACGTGGGACATCGTGGGACAACGTGGGACAACGTGGGACAACGTGGGACAACGTGGGACAACGTGGGACAACGTGGGACAACGTGGGACATCGTGGGACAACGTGGGACAACGTGGGACAACGTGGGACAACGTGGGACAACGTGGGACACCGTTGGACATCGTTGGACACCGTGGGACAACGTGGGACACCGTTGGACATCGTTGGACATCGTTGGACACCGTGGGACAACGTGGGACAACGTGGGAAAACGTGGGACAACGTGGGACACCGTTGGACATCGCTGGACACCGTTGGACATCGTTGGACACCGTGGGACAACGTGGGACAACGTGGGACAACGTGGGACAACGTGGGACAACGTGGGACAACGAGGGACAACGTGGGACAACGTGGGAAAACGTGGGACAACGTGGGACACCGTTGGACATCGCTGGACACCGTTGGACATCGTTGGACACCGTGGGACAACGTGGGACAACGTGGGACAACGTGGGACAACGTGGGACAACGTGGGACAACGTGGGACAACGTGGGACAACGTGGGACAACGTGGGACAACGTGGGACAACGTGGGACAACGTGGGACATCGTGGGACAACGTGGGACAACGTGGGACAACGTGGGACAACGTGGGACATCGTTGGACACCGTTGGACACCGTGGGACAACGTGGGACAACGTGGGACAACGTGGGACACCGTTGGACACCGTTGGACACCGTTGGACACCGTTGGACACCGTTGGACATCGTTGGACACCGTGGGACAACGTGGGACAACGTGGGACAACGTGGGAAACCATGGAACAACGTGGGACAACGTGGGACACCGTTGGACATCGTTGGACAACGTGGGACAACGTGGGACAACGTGGGACAACGTGGGACAACGTGGGACAACGTGGGACATCGTGGGACAACGTGGGACAACGTGGGACAACGTGGGACAACGTGGGACATCGTTGGACACCGTGGGACAACGTGGGACAACGTGGGACAACGTGGGACAACGTGGGACAACGTGGGACATCGTGGGACAACGTGGGACAACGTGGGACAACGTGGGACAACGTGGGACACCGTTGGACAACGTGGGACACCGTTGGACATCGTTGGACACCGTGGGACAACGTGGGACAACGTGGGACCACGTGGGACAACGTGGGACAACGTGGGACAACGTGGGACAACGTGGGACAACGTGGGACAACGTGGGACATCGTGGGACAACGTGGGACAACGTGGGACACCGTTGGACATAGTTGGACACCGTGGGACACCGTGGGACAACGTGGGACAACGTGGGACAACGTGGGACAACGTGGGACAACGTGGGAAACCATGGAACAACGTGGGACAACGTGGGACACCGTTGGACATCGTTGGACAACGTGGGACAACGTGGGACAACGTGGGACAACGTGGGACAACGTGGGACAACGTGGGACAACGAGGGACAACGTGGGACAACGTGGGACAACGTGGGAAAACGTGGGACAACGTGGGACACCGTTGGACATCGCTGGACACCGTTGGACATCGTTGGACACCGTGGGACAACGTGGGACAACGTGGGACAACGTGGGACAACGTGGGACAACGTGGGACAACGTGGGACAACGTGGGACAACGTGGGACAACGTGGGACAACGTGGGACAACGTGGGACAACGTGGGACATCGTGGGACAACGTGGGACAACGTGGGACAACGTGGGACAACGTGGGACAACGTGGGACATCGTGGGACAACGTGGGACAACGTGGGACAACGTGGGACAACGTGGGACAACGTGGGACACCGTTGGACACCGTTGGACACCGTTGGACACCGTTGGACATCGTTGGACACCGTGGGACAACGTGGGACAACGTGGGACAACGTGGGAAACCATGGAACAACGTGGGACAACGTGGGACAACGTGGGACAACTTGGGACAACGTGGGACAACGTGGGACAACGTGGGACATCGTGGGACAACGTGGGACAACGTGGGACAACGTGGGACAACGTGGGACAACGTGGGACAACGTGGGACAACGTGGGACAACGTGGGACAACGTGGGACATCGTGGGACACCGTTGGACAACGTGGGACACCGTTGGACATCGTTGGACACCGTGGGACAACGTGGGACAACGTGGGACCACGTGGGACAACGTGGGACAACGTGGGACAACGTGGGACAACGTGGGACAACGTGGGACAACGTGGGACAACGTGGGACAACGTGGGACAACGTGGGACACCGTTGGACAACGTGGGACACCGTTGGACATCGTTGGACACCGTGGGACAACGTGGGACAACGTGGGACCACGTGGGACAACGTGGGACAACGTGGGACAACGTGGGACAACTTGGGACAACGTGGGACAACGTGGGACAACGTGGGACATCGTGGGACAACGTGGGACAACGTGGGACAACGTGGGACAACGTGGGACAACGTGGGACACCGTTGGACATCGTTGGACACCGTGGGACACCGTGGGACAACGTGGGACAACGTGGGACAACGTGGGACAACGTGGGACAACGTGGGAAACCATGGAACAACGTGGGACAACGTGGGACACCGTTGGACATCGTTGGACAACGTGGGACAACGTGGGACCACGTGGGACAACGTGGGACAACGTGGGACAACGTGGGACACCGTTGGACACCGTGGGACACCGTTGGACTCCGTTGGACATCGTTGGACACCGTGGGACAACGTGGGACAACGTGGGACAACGTGGGACAACGTGGGACAACGTGGGACAACGTGGGACAACGTGGGACAACGTGGGACAACGTGGGACAACGTGGGACAACGTGGGACAACGTGGGACACCGTTGGACAACGTGGGACACCGTTGGACATCGTTGGACACCGTGGGACAACGTGGGACAACGTGGGACAACGTGGGACAACGTGGGACAACGTGGGACACCGTTGGACATCGTTGGACATCGTTGGACATCGTGGGACACCGTTGGACATCGTTGGACATCGTTGGACACCGTTGGACACCGTTGGACAACGTGGGACATCGTTGGACAACGTGGGACAACGTGGGACAACGTGGGACAACGTGGGACACCGTTGGACACCGTGGGACACCGTTGGACACCGTTGGACACCGTTGGACATCGTTGGACATCGTTGGACATCGTGGGACACCGTGGGACAACGTGGGACAACGTGGGACAACGTGGGAAACCATGGAACAACGTGGGACAACGTGGGACAACGTTGGACATCGTTGGACATCGTTGGACAACGTGGGACATCGTTGGACAACGTGGGACAACGTGGGACAACGTGGGACAACGTGGGACAACGTGGGAAACCATGGAACAACGTGGGACAACGTGGGACAACGTGGGACAACGTGGGACAACGTGGGACAACGTGGGACAACGTGGGACAACGTGGGACAACGTGGGACAACGTGGGACAACGTGGGACAACGTGGGACAACGTGGGACATCGTGGGACAACGTGGGACAACGTGGGACAACGTGGGACAACATCGGACATCGTTGGACACCGTTGGACATCGTTGGACACCGTGGGACAACGTGGGACAACGTGGGACAACGTGGGAAACCATGGAACAACGTGGGACAACGTGGGACACCGTTGGACATCGTTGGACATCGTTGGACATCGTTGGACATCGTGGGACACCGTTGGACATCGTTGGACATCGTTGGACACCGTTGGACACCGTTGGACAACGTGGGACATCGTTGGACAACGTGGGACAACGTGGGACAACGTGGGACAACGTGGGACAACGTGGGAAACCATGGAACAACGTGGGACAACGTGGGACAACGTGGGACAACGTGGGACAACGTGGGACAACGTGGGACAACGTGGGACAACGTGGGACAACGTGGGACAACGTGGGACAACGTGGGACAACGTGGGACAACGTGGGACATCGTGGGACAACGTGGGACAACGTGGGACAACGTGGGACAACATCGGACATCGTTGGACACCGTTGGACATCGTTGGACACCGTGGGACAACGTGGGACAACGTGGGACAACGTGGGAAACCATGGAACAACGTGGGACAACGTGGGACACCGTTGGACAACGTTGGACACCGTGGGACAACGTGGGACAACGTGGGACAACGTGGGACAACGTGGGACAACGTGGGACAACGTGGGACACCGTTGGACACCGTGGGACACCGTTGGACACCGTTGGACATCGTTGGAAACCGTGGGACAACGTGGGACAACGTGTGACAACGTGGGACAACGTGGGACAACGTGGGACAACGTGGGACAACGTGGGACAACGTGGGACAACGTGGGACATCGTGGGACAACGTGGGACAACGTGGGACAACGTGGGACAACGTGGGACAACGTGGGACACCGTTGGACATCGTTGGACACCGTGGGACAACGTGGGACAACGTGGGACAACGTGGGACACCGTTGGACACCGTTGGACACCGTTGGACACCGTTGGACATCGTTGGACACCGTGGGACAACGTGGGACAACGTGGGACAACGTGGGAAACCATGGAACAACGTGGGACAACGTGGGACACCGTTGGACATCGTTGGACAACGTGGGACAACGTGGGACAACGTGGGACAACGTGGGACAACGTGGGACAACGTGGGACATCGTGGGACAACGTGGGACAACGTGGGACAACGTGGGACAACGTGGGACATCGTTGGACACCGTGGGACAACGTGGGACAACGTGGGACAACGTGGGACAACGTGGGACAACTTGGGACATCGTGGGACAACGTGGGACAACGTGGGACAACGTGGGACAACGTGGGACACCGTTGGACAACGTGGGACACCGTTGGACACCGTGGGACAACGTGGGACAACGTGGGACAACGTGGGACAACGTGGGACAACGTGGGACAACGTGGGACATCGTGGGACAACGTGGGACAACGTGGGACAACGTGGGACAACGTGGGACAACGTGGGACATCGTGGGACAACGTGGGACAACGTGGGACAACGTGGGACAACGTGGGACAACGTGGGACACCGTTGGACACCGTTGGACACCGTTGGACACCGTTGGACACCGTTGGACACCGTTGGACATCGTTGGACACCGTGGGACAACGTGGGACAACGTGGGACAACGTGGGAAACCATGGAACAACGTGGGACAACGTGGGACACCGTTGGACATCGTTGGACATCGTTGGACACCGTGGGACAACGTGGGACAACGTGGGAAAACGTGGGACAACGTGGGACACCGTTGGACATCGCTGGACACCGTTGGACATCGTTGGACACCGTGGGACAACGTGGGACAACGTGGGACAACGTGGGACAACGTGGGACAACGAGGGACAACGTGGGACAACGTGGGACAACGTGGGAAAACGTGGGACAACGTGGGACACCGTTGGACATCGCTGGACACCGTTGGACAGCGTTGGACACCGTGGGACAGCGTGGGACAACGTGGGACAACGTGGGACAACGTGGGACAACGTGGGACAACGTGGGACAACGTGGGACAACGTGGGACAACGTGGGACAACGTGGGACAACGTGGGACAACGTGGGACATCGTGGGACAACGTGGGACAACGTGGGACAACGTGGGACAACGTGGGACATCGTTGGACACCGTTGGACACCGTGGGACAACGTGGGACAACGTGGGACAACGTGGGACAACGTGGGACAACGTGGGACAACGTGGGACAACGTGGGACAACGTGGGACAACGTGGGACAACGTGGGACACCGTTGGACATCGTTGGACACCGTGGGACAACGTGGGACAACGTGGGACAACGTGGGAAACCATGGAACAACGTGGGACAACGTGGGACACCGTTGGACATCGTTGGACAACGTGGGACAACGTGGGACAACGTGGGACAACGTGGGACAACGTGGGACAACGTGGGACAACGTGGGACACCGTTGGACAACGTGGGACACCGTTGGACATCGTTGGACACCGTGGGACAACGTGGGACAACGTGGGACCACGTGGGACAACGTGGGACAACGTGGGACAACGTGGGACAACTTGGGACAACGTGGGACAACGTGGGACAACGTGGGACATCGTGGGACAACGTGGGACAACGTGGGACAACGTGGGACAACGTGGGACAACGTGGGACACCGTTGGACATCGTTGGACACCGTGGGACACCGTGGGACAACGTGGGACAACGTGGGACAACGTGGGACAACGTGGGACAACGTGGGAAACCATGGAACAACGTGGGACAACGTGGGACACCGTTGGACATCGTTGGACAACGTGGGACAACGTGGGACCACGTGGGACAACGTGGGACAACGTGGGACAACGTGGGACACCGTTGGACACCGTGGGACACCGTTGGACACCGTTGGACATCGTTGGACACCGTGGGACAACGTGGGACAACGTGGGTCAACGTGGGACAACGTGGGACAACGTGGGACAACGTGGGACAACGTGGGACAACGTGGGACAACGTGGGACAACGTGGGACAACGTGGGACAACGTGGGACACCGTTGGACAACGTGGGACACCGTTGGACATCGTTGGACACCGTGGGACAACGTGGGACAACGTGGGACAACGTGGGACAACGTGGGACAACGTGGGACACCGTTGGACATCGTTGGACATCGTTGGACATCGTGGGACACCGTTGGACATCGTTGGACATCGTTGGACACCGTTGGACACCGTTGGACAACGTGGGACATCGTTGGACAACGTGGGACAACGTGGGACAACGTGGGACAACGTGGGACACCGTTGGACACCGTGGGACACCGTTGGACACCGTTGGACACCGTTGGACATCGTTGGACATCGTTGGACATCGTGGGACACCGTTGGACATCGTTGGACATCGTTGGATACCGTTGGACATCGTTGGACACCGTTGGACATCGTTGGACATCGTTGGACATCGTGGGACACCGTTGGACATCGTTGGACATCGTTGGACACCGTTGGACATCGTTGGACACCGTGGGACAACGTGGGACAACGTGGGACAACGTGGGACAGCGTCGGACAACGTGGGACAACGTGGGACATCGTGGGACAACGTGGGACAACGTGGGACAACGTGGGACAACGTGGGACAACGTGGGACACCGTTGGACATCGTTGGACACCGTGGGACACCGTGGGACAACGTGGGACAACGTGGGACAACGTGGGACATCGTGGGACAACGTGGGACATCGTGGGACAACGTGGGACAACGTGGGACAACGTGGGACAACGTGGGACATCGTGGGACAACGTGGGACAACGTGGGACAACGTGGGACATCGTGGGACAACGTGGGACAACGTGGGACAACGTGGGACAACGTGGGACATCGTGGGACAACGTGGGACAACGTGGGACAACGTGGGACATCGTGGGACAACGTGGGACAACGTGGGACAACGTGGGACAACGTGGGACAACGTGGGACACCGTTGGACACCGTTGGACACCGTTGGACACCGTTGGACATCGTTGGACACCGTGGGACAACGTGGGACAACGTGGGACAACGTGGGAAACCATGGAACAACGTGGGACAACGTGGGACACCGTTGGACATCGTTGGACATCGTTGGACACCGTGGGACAACGTGGGACAACGTGGGACAACGTGGGACAACGTCGGACAACGTGGGACAACGTGGGACAACGTGGGACAACGTGGGACACCGTTGGACACCGTTGGACATCGTTGGACACCGTGGGACAACGTGGGACAACGTGGGACAACGTGGGAAACCATGGAACAACGTGGGACAACGTCGGACAACGTGGGACAACGTGGGACAACGTGGGACAACGTGGGACACCGTTGGACAACGTGGGACAACGTGGGACACCGTTGGACACCGTGGGACACCGTTGGACACCTTTGGACATCGTTGGACACCGTGGGACAACGTGGGACAACGTGGGACAACGTGGGACAACGTGGGACAACGTGGGACAACGTGGGACAACGTGGGACAACGTGGGACAACGTGGGACATCGTGGGACAACGTGGGACATCGTGGGACAACGTGGGACATCGTGGGACAACGTGGGACAACGTGGGACAACGTGGGACAAAGTGGGACAACGTGGGACACCGTTGGACACCGTTGGACACCGTTGGACACCGTTGGACATCGTTGGACACCGTGGGACAACGTGGGACAACGTGGGACAACGTGGGAAACCATGGAACAACGTGGGACAACGTGGGACACCGTTGGACATCGTTGGACATCGTTGGACACCGTGGGACAACGTGGGACAACGTGGGACAACGTGGGACAGCGTCGGACAACGTGGGACAACGTGGGACATCGTGGGACATCGTGGGACAACGTGGGACAACGTGGGACAACGTGGGACAACGTGGGACATCGTGGGACAACGTGGGACAACGTGGGACAACGTGGGACATCGTGGGACAACGTGGGACAACGTGGGACAACGTGGGACAACGTGGGACAACGTGGGACACCGTTGGACACCGTTGGACACCGTTGGACACCGTTGGACATCGTTGGACACCGTGGGACAACGTGGGACAACGTGGGACAACGTGGGAAACCATGGAACAACGTGGGACAACGTGGGACACCGTTGGACATCGTTGGACATCGTTGGACACCGTGGGACAACGTGGGACAACGTGGAACAACGTGGGACAACGTCGGACAACGTGGGACAACGTGGGACAACGTGGGACAACGTGGGACAACGTGGGACAACGTGGGACAACGTGGGACAACGTGGGACAACGTGGGACAACGTGGGACATCGTGGGACAACGTGGGACAACGTGGGACAACGTGGGACAACGTGGGACAACGTGGGACAACGTGGGACATCGTTGGACACCGTTGGACACCGTGGGACAACGTGGGACAACGTGGGACAACGTGGGACAACGTGGGACAACGTGGGACAACGTGGGACAACGTGGGACAACGTGGGACAACGTGGGACAACGTGGGACAACGTGGGACAACGTGGGACAACGTGGGACACCGTTGGACATCGTTGGACAACGTGGGACAACGTGGGACAACGTGGGACAACGTGGGACAACGTGGGACACCGTTGGACACCGTTGGACATCGTTGGACACCGTGGGACAACGTGGGACAACGTGGGACAACGTGGGACAACGTGGGACAACGTGGGACAACGTGGGACAACGTGGGACAACGTGGGACAACGTGGGACAACGTGGGACATCGTGGGACAACGTGGGACAACGTGGGACAACGTGGGACAACGTGGGACATCGTGGGACAACGTGGGACAACGTGGGACAACGTGGGACACCGTTGGACACCGTTGGACACCGTTGGACACCGTTGGACATCGTTGGACACCGTGGGACAACGTGGGACAACGTGGGACACCGTTGGACATCGTTGGACATCGTTGGACATCGTTGGACACCGTGGGACAACGTGGGACAACGTGGGAAAACGTAGGACAACGTGGGACACCGTTGGACATCGCTGGACACCGTTGGACATCGTTGGACACCGTGGGACAACGTGGGACAACGTGGGACAACGTGGGACAACGTGGGACAACGTGGGACACCGTTGGACACCGTTGGACACCGTTGGACACCGTTGGACATCGTTGGACACCGTGGGACAACGTGGGACAACGTGGGACAACGTGGGAAACCATGGAACAACGTGGGACAACGTGGGACACCGTTGGACATCGTTGGACATCGTTGGACACCGTGGGACAACGTGGGACAACGTGGAACAACGTGGGACAACGTCGGACAACGTGGGACAACGTGGGACAACGTGGGACAACGTGGGACAACGTGGGACAACGTGGGACAACGTGGGACAACGTGGGACAACGTGGGACAACGTGGGACATCGTGGGACAACGTGGGACAACGTGGGACAACGTGGGACAACGTGGGACAACGTGGGACAACGTGGGACATCGTTGGACACCGTTGGACACCGTGGGACAACGTGGGACAACGTGGGACAACGTGGGACAACGTGGGACAACGTGGGACAACGTGGGACAACGTGGGACAACGTGGGACAACGTGGGACAACGTGGGACAACGTGGGACAACGTGGGACAACGTGGGACACCGTTGGACATCGTTGGACAACGTGGGACAACGTGGGACAACGTGGGACAACGTGGGACAACGTGGGACACCGTTGGACACCGTTGGACATCGTTGGACACCGTGGGACAACGTGGGACAACGTGGGACAACGTGGGACAACGTGGGACAACGTGGGACAACGTGGGACAACGTGGGACAACGTGGGACAACGTGGGACAACGTGGGACATCGTGGGACAACGTGGGACAACGTGGGACAACGTGGGACAACGTGGGACATCGTGGGACAACGTGGGACAACGTGGGACAACGTGGGACACCGTTGGACACCGTTGGACATCGTTGGACACCGTTGGACATCGTTGGACACCGTGGGACAACGTGGGACAACGTGGGACACCGTTGGACATCGTTGGACATCGTTGGACATCGTTGGACACCGTGGGACAACGTGGGACAACGTGGGAAAACGTAGGACAACGTGGGACACCGTTGGACATCGCTGGACACCGTTGGACATCGTTGGACACCGTGGGACAACGTGGGACAACGTGGGACAACGTGGGACAACGTGGGACAACGTGGGACAACGTGGGACACCGTTGGACATCGTTGGACAACGTGGGACAACGTGGGACATCGTTGGACACCGTGGGACAACGTGGGACAACGTGGGACCACGTGGGACAACGTGGGACAACGTGGGACAACGTGGGACAACGTGGGACAACGTGGGACAACGTGGGACATCGTGGGACAGCGTGGGACAACGTGGGACACCGTTGGACATCGTTGGACACCGTGGGACACCGTGGGACAACGTGGGACAACGTGGGTCAACGTGGGACAACGTGGGACAACGTGGGACAACGTGGGACAACGTGGGACAACGTGGGACAACGTGGGACAACGTGAGACAACGTGGGACAACGTGGGACACCGTTGGACACCGTTGGACACCGTTGGACACCGTTGGACATCGTTGGACACCGTGGGACAACGTGGGACAACGTGGGACAACGTGGGAAACCATGGAACAACGTGGGACAACGTGGGACACCGTTGGACATCGTTGGACAACGTGGGACAACGTGGGACATCGTTGGACACCGTGGGACAACGTGGGACAACGTGGGACCACGTGGGACAACGTGGGACAACGTGGGACAACGTGGGACAACGTGGGACAACGTGGGACAACGTGGGACATCGTGGGACAACGTGGGACAACGTGGGACACCGTTGGACATCGTTGGACACCGTGGGACACCGTGGGACAACGTGGGACAACGTGGGTCAACGTGGGACAACGTGGGACAACGTGGGACAACGTGGGACAACGTGGGACAACGTGGGACAACGTGGGACAACGTGGGACACCGTTGGACAACGTGGGACACCGTTGGACATCGTTGGACACCGTGGGACAACGTGGGACAACGTGGGACCACGTGGGACAACGTGGGACAACGTGGGACAACGTGGGACAACGTGGGACATCGTGGGACAACGTGGGACAACGTGGGACAACGTGGGACAACGTGGGACAACGTGGGACACCGTTGGACACCGTTGGACACCGTTGGACACCGTTGGACATCGTTGGACACCGTGGGACAACGTGGGACAACGTGGGACAACGTGGGAAACCATGGAACAACGTGGGACAACGTGGGACACCGTTGGACATCGTTGGACATCGTTGGACACCGTGGGACAACGTGGGACAACGTGGGAAAACGTGGGACAACGTGGGACACCGTTGGACATCGCTGGACACCGTGGGACATCGTTGGACACCGTGGGACAACGTGGGACAACGTGGGACAACGTGGGACAACGTGGGACAACGTGGGACAACGTGGGACAACGTGGGACAACGTGGGACAACGTGGGACAACGTGGGACAACGTGGGACAACGTGGGACATCGTGGGACAACGTGGGACAACGTGGGACAACGTGGGACAACGTGGGACAACGTGGGACACCGTTGGACATCGTTGGACACCGTGGGACAACGTGGGACAACGTGGGACAACGTGGGACACCGTTGGACACCGTTGGACACCGTTGGACACCGTTGGACATCGTTGGACACCTTGGGACAACGTGGGACAACGTGGGACAACGTGGGACAACGTGGGACAACGTGGGACAACGTGGGACATCGTGGGACAACGTGGGACAACGTGGGACAACGTGGGACAACGTGGGACATCGTTGGACACCGTTGGACACCGTGGGACAACGTGGGACAACGTGGGACAACGTGGGACAACGTGGGACAACGTGGGACAACGTGGGACAACGTGGGACAACGTGGGACAACGTGGGACAACGTGGGACAACGTGGGACAACGTGGGACAACGTGGGACACCGTTGGACATCGTTGGACACCGTGGGACAACGTGGGACAACGTGGGACAACGTGGGACACCGTTGGACACCGTTGGACACCGTTGGACACCGTTGGACATCGTTGGACACCGTGGGACAACGTGGGACAACGTGGGACAACGTGGGAAACCATGGAACAACGTGGGACAACGTGGGACACCGTTGGACATCGTTGGACATCGTTGGACACCGTGGGACAACGTGGGACAACGTGGGAAAACGTGGGACAACGTGGGACACCGTTGGACATCGCTGGACACCGTTGGACATCGTTGGACACCGTGGGACAACGTGGGACAACGTGGGACAACGTGGGACAACGTGGGACAACGTGGGACAACGTGGGACAACGTGGGACAACGTGGGACAACGTGGGACAACGTGGGACAACGTGGGACATCGTGGGACAACGTGGGACAACGTGGGACAACGTGGGACAACGTGGGACATCGTGGGACAACGTGGGACAACGTGGGACACCGTTGGACATCGCTGGACACCGTTGGACATCGTTGGACACCGTGGGACAACGTGGGACAACGTGGGACAACGTGGGACAACGTGGGACAACGTGGGACAACGTGGGACAACGTGGGACAACGTGGGACAACGTGGGACAACGTGGGACATCGTGGGACAACGTGGGACAACGTGGGACAACGTGGGACAACGTGGGACATCGTGGGACAACGTGGGACAACGTGGGACAACGTGGGACACCGTTGGACACCGTTGGACACCGTTGGACACCGTTGGACATCGTTGGACACCGTGGGACAACGTGGGACAACGTGGGACACCGTTGGACATCGTTGGACATCGTTGGACATCGTTGGACACCGTGGGACAACGTGGGACAACGTGGGAAAACGTAGGACAACGTGGGACACCGTTGGACATCGCTGGACACCGTTGGACATCGTTGGACACCGTGGGACAACGTGGGACAACGTGGGACAACGTGGGACAACGTGGGACAACGTGGGACAACGTGGGACAACGTGGGACAACGTGGGACAACGTGGGACTACGTGGGACATCGTGGGACAACGTGGGACAACGTGGGACAACGTGGGACAACGTGGGACATCGTTGGACACCGTTGGACACCGTGGGACAACGTGGGACAACGTGGGACAACGTGGGACAACGTGGGACAACGTGGGACAACGTGGGACAACGTGGGACAACGTGGGACAACGTGGGACAACGTGGGACAACGTGGGACAACGTGGGACAACGTGGGACAACGTGGGACAACGTGGGACAACGTGGGACAACGTGGGACAACGTGGGACAACGTGGGACATCGTGGGACAATGTGGGACAACGTGGGACAACGTGGGACAACGTGGGACAACGTGGGACACCGTTGGACATCGTTGGACACCGTGGGACAACGTGGGACAACGTGGGACAACGTGGGACACCGTTGGACACCGTTGGACACCGTTGGACATCGTTGGACACCGTGGGACAACGTGGGACAACGTGGGACAACGTGGGAAACCATGGAACAACGTGGGACAACGTGGGACACCGTTGGACATCGTTGGACAACGTGGGACAACGTGGGACATCGTTGGACACCGTGGGACAACGTGGGACAACGTGGGACCACGTGGGACAACGTGGGACAACGTGGGACAACGTGGGACAACGTGGGACAACGTGGGACAACGTGGGACATCGTGGGACAACGTGGGACAACGTGGGACACCGTTGGACATCGTTGGACACCGTGGGACACCGTGGGACAACGTGGGACAACGTGGGTCAACGTGGGACAACGTGGGACAACGTGGGACAACGTGGGACAACGTGGGACAACGTGGGACAACGTGGGACAACGTGGGACACCGTTGGACAACGTGGGACACCGTTGGACATCGTTGGACACCGTGGGACAACGTGGGACAACGTGGGACCACGTGGGACAACGTGGGACAACGTGGGACAACGTGGGACAACGTGGGACATCGTGGGACAACGTGGGACAACGTGGGACAACGTGGGACAACGTGGGACAACGTGGGACACCGTTGGACACCGTTGGACACCGTTGGACACCGTTGGACATCGTTGGACACCGTGGGACAACGTGGGACAACGTGGGACAACGTGGGAAACCATGGAACAACGTGGGACAACGTGGGACACCGTTGGACATCGTTGGACAACGTGGGACAACGTGGGACATCGTTGGACACCGTGGGACAACGTGGGACAACGTGGGACCACGTGGGACAACGTGGGACAACGTGGGACAACGTGGGACAACGTGGGACAACGTGGGACAACGTGGGACATCGTGGGACAACGTGGGACAACGTGGGACACCGTTGGACATCGTTGGACACCGTGGGACACCGTGGGACAACGTGGGACAACGTGGGTCAACGTGGGACAACGTGGGACAACGTGGGACAACGTGGGACAACGTGGGACAACGTGGGACAACGTGGGACAACGTGGGACACCGTTGGACAACGTGGGACACCGTTGGACATCGTTGGACACCGTGGGACAACGTGGGACAACGTGGGACCACGTGGGACAACGTGGGACAACGTGGGACAACGTGGGACAACGTGGGACATCGTGGGACAACGTGGGACAACGTGGGACAACGTGGGACAACGTGGGACAACGTGGGACACCGTTGGACACCGTTGGACACCGTTGGACACCGTTGGACATCGTTGGACACCGTGGGACAACGTGGGACAACGTGGGACAACGTGGGAAACCATGGAACAACGTGGGACAACGTGGGACACCGTTGGACATCGTTGGACATCGTTGGACACCGTGGGACAACGTGGGACAACGTGGGAAAACGTGGGACAACGTGGGACACCGTTGGACATCGCTGGACACCGTTGGACATCGTTGGACACCGTGGGACAACGTGGGACAACGTGGGACAACGTGGGACAACGTGGGACAACGTGGGACAACGTGGGACAACGTGGGACAACGTGGGACAACGTGGGACAACGTTGGACACCGTGGGACAACGTGGGACAACGTGGGACAACGTGGGACAACGTGGGACATCGTGGGACGACGTGGGACAACGTGGGACAACGTGGGACAACGTGGGACACCGTTGGACAACGTGGGACACCGTTGGACATCGTTGGACACCGTGGGACAACGTGGGACAACGTGGGACCACGTGGGACAACGTGGGACAACGTGGGACAACGTGGGACAACGTGGGACATCGTGGGACAACGTGGGACAACGTGGGACAACGTGGGACAACGTGGGACACCGTTGGACACCGTTGGACATCGTTGGACACCTTGGGACAA
The DNA here is from genome assembly GCF_910591885.1 of Bombus terrestris. NCBI lineage: Eukaryota > Metazoa > Arthropoda > Insecta > Hymenoptera > Apidae > Bombus > Bombus terrestris. The sequence goes on from NW_025963588.1 coordinate 450,606, forward strand.
CGTGGGACAACGTGGGACAACGTGGGACAACGTGGGACAACGTGGGACAACGTGGGACATCGTGGGACAACGTGGGACAACGTGGGACAACGTGGGACAACGTGGGACATCGTTGGACACCGTTGGACACCGTGGGACAACGTGGGACAACGTGGGACAACGTGGGACAACGTGGGACAACGTGGGACAACGTGGGACAACGTGGGACAACGTGGGACAACGTGGGACAACGTGGGACAACGTGGGACAACGTGGGACAACGTGGGACACCGTTGGACATCGTTGGACACCGTTGGACACCGTTGGACACCGTTGGACATCGTTGGACACCGTGGGACAACGTGGGACAACGTGGGACAACGTGGGAAACCATGGAACAACGTGGGACAACGTGGGACACCGTTGGACATCGTTGGACATCGTTGGACACCGTGGGACAACGTGGGACAACGTGGGAAAACGTGGGACAACGTGGGACACCGTTGGACATCGCTGGACACCGTTGGACATCGTTGGACACCGTGGGACAACGTGGGACAACGTGGGACAACGTGGGACAACGTGGGACAACGTGGGACAACGTGGGACAACGTGGGACAACGTGGGACAACGTGGGACAACGTGGGACAACGTGGGACATCGTGGGACAACGTGGGACAACGTGGGACAACGTGGGACAACGTGGGACATCGTGGGACGACGTGGGACAACGTGGGACAACGTGGGACAACGTGGGACACCGTTGGACAACGTGGGACACCGTTGGACATCGTTGGACACCGTGGGACAACGTGGGACAACGTGGGACCACGTGGGACAACGTGGGACAACGTGGGACAACGTGGGACAACGTGGGACATCGTGGGACAACGTGGGACAACGTGGGACAACGTGGGACAACGTGGGACAACGTGGGACACCGTTGGACACCGTTGGACACCGTTGGACACCGTTGGACATCGTTGGACACCGTGGGACAACGTGGGACAACGTGGGACAACGTGGGAAACCATGGAACAACGTGGGACAACGTGGGACACCGTTGGACATCGTTGGACATCGTTGGACACCGTGGGACAACGTGGGACAACGTGGGAAAACGTGGGACAACGTGGGACACCGTTGGACATCGCTGGACACCGTTGGACATCGTTGGACACCGTGGGACAACGTGGGACAACGTGGGACAACGTGGGACAACGTGGGACAACGTGGGACAACGTGGGACAACGTGGGACAACGTGGGACAACGTGGGACAACGTGGGACAACGTGGGACATCGTGGGACAACGTGGGACAACGTGGGACAACGTGGGACAACGTGGGACATCGTTGGACACCGTTGGACACCGTGGGACAACGTGGGACAACGTGGGACAAGGTGGGACAACGTGGGACAACGTGGGACAACGTGGGACAACGTGGGACAACGTGGGACAACGTGGGACAACGTGGGACCACGTGGGACAACGTGGGACAACGTGGGACACCGTTGGACATCGTTGGACACCGTGGGACAACGTGGGACAACGTGGGACAACGTGGGACAACGTGGGACAACGTGGGACAACGTGGGAAACCATGGAACAACGTGGGACAACGTGAGACACCGTTGGACATCGTTGGACAACGTGGGACAACGTGGGACAACGTGGGACAACGTGGGACAACGTGGGACAACGTGGGACACCGTTGGACACCGTGGGACACCGTTGGACACCGTTGGACATCGTTGGACACCGTGGGACAACGTGGGACAACGTGGGACAACGTGGGACAACGTGGGACAACGTGGGACAACGTGGGACAACGTGGGACAACGTGGGACAACGTGGGACAACGTGGGACAACGTGGGACAACGTGGGACACCGTTGGACAACGTGGGACACCGTTGGACATCGTTGGACACCGTGGGACAACGTGGGACAACGTGGGACAACGTGGGACAACGTGGGACAACGTGGGACACCGTTGGACACCGTGGGACACCGTTGGACACCGTTGGACACCGTTGGACATCGTTGGACATCGTTGGACATCGTGGGACACCGTTGGACATCGTAGGACATCGTTGGACACCGTTGGACATCGTTGGACACCGTTGGACATCGTTGGACATCGTTGGACATCGTGGGACACCGTTGGACACCGTTGGACATCGTTGGACATCGTTGGACACCGTGGGACAACGTGGGACAACGTGGGACAACGTGGGAAACCATGGAACAACGTGGGACAACGTGGGACACCGTTGGACATCGTTGGACAACGTGGGACAACGTGGGACAACGTGGGACAACGTGGGACAACGTGGGACAACGTGGGACAACGTGGGACACCGTTGGACACCGTGGGACACCGTTGGACACCGTTGGACATCGTTGGACACCGTGGGACAACGTGGGACAACGTGGGACAACGTGGGACAACGTGGGACAACGTGGGACAACGTGGGACAACGTGGGACAACGTGGGACAACGTGGGACAACGTGGGACAACGTGGGACATCGTGGGACAACGTGGGACAACGTGGGACAACGTGGGACAACGTGGGACATCGTTGGACACCGTTGGACACCGTGGGACAACGTGGGACAACGTGGGACAAGGTGGGACAACGTGGGACAACGTGGGACAACGTGGGACAACGTGGGACAACGTGGGACAACGTGGGACAACGTGGGACAACGTGGGACAACGTGGGACAACGTGGGACAACGTGGGACAACGTGGGACACCGTTGGACACCGTGGGACACCGTTGGACACCGTTGGACATCGTTGGACACCGTGGGACAACGTGGGACAACGTGGGACAACGTGGGACAACGTGGGACAACGTGGGACAACGTGGGACAACGTGGGACAACGTGGGACAACGTGGGACAACGTGGGACATCGTGGGACAACGTGGGACAACGTGGGACAACGTGGGACAACGTGGGACACCGTTGGACAACGTGGGACACCGTTGGACATCGTTGGACACCGTGGGACAACGTGGGACAACGTGGGACCACGTGGGACAACGTGGGACAACGTGGGACAACGTGGGACAACGTGGGACAACGTGGGACAACGTGGGACAACGTGGGACATCGTGGGACAACGTGGGACAACGTGGGACAACGTGGGACAACGTGGGACAACGTGGGACACCGTTGGACATCGTTGGACACCGTGGGACAACGTGGGACAACGTGGGACAACGTGGGACAACGTGGGACAACGTGGGACAACGTGGGAAACCATGGAACAACGTGGGACCACGTGGGACAACGTGGGACAACGTGGGACAACGTGGGACAACGTGGGACATCGTGGGACAACGTGGGACAACGTGGGACAACGTGGGACAACGTGGGACAACGTGGGACACCGTTGGACACCGTTGGACACCGTTGGACACCGTTGGACATCGTTGGACACCGTGGGACAACGTGGGACAACGTGGGACAACGTGGGAAACCATGGAACAACGTGGGACAACGTGGGACACCGTTGGACATCGTTGGACATCGTTGGACACCGTGGGACAACGTGGGACAACGTGGGAAAACGTGGGACAACGTGGGACACCGTTGGACATCGCTGGACACCGTTGGACATCGTTGGACACCGTGGGACAACGTGGGACAACGTGGGACAACGTGGGACAACGTGGGACAACGTGGGACAACGTGGGACAACGTGGGACAACGTGGGACAACGTGGGACAACGTGGGACAACGTGGGACAACGTGGGACAACGTGGGACATCGTGGGACAACGTGGGACAACGTGGGACAACGTGGGACAACGTGGGACATCGTTGGACACCGTTGGACACCGTGGGACAACGTGGGACAACGTGGGACAAGGTGGGACAACGTGGGACAACGTGGGACAACGTGGGACAACGTGGGACAACGTGGGACAACGTGGGACAACGTGGGACAACGTGGGACATCGTGGGACACCGTTGGACACCGTGGGACACCGTTGGACACCGTTGGACATCGTTGGACACCGTGGGACAACGTGGGACAACGTGGGACAACGTGGGACAACGTGGGACAACGTGGGACAACGTGGGACAACGTGGGACAACGTGGGACAACGTGGGACAACGTGGGACAACGTGGGACACCGTGGGACAACGTGGGACAACGTGGGACAACGTGGGACAACGTGGGACACCGTTGGACAACGTGGGACACCGTTGGACATCGTTGGACACCGTGGGACAACGTGGGACAACGTGGGACCACGTGGGACAACGTGGGACAACGTGGGACAACGTGGGACAACGTGGGACAACGTGGGACAACGTGGGACAACGTGGGACATCGTGGGACAACGTGGGACAACGTGGGACAACGTGGGACAACGTGGGACACCGTTGGACATCGTTGGACACCGTGGGACAACATGGGACAACGTGGGACAACGTGGGACAACGTGGGACAACGTGGGAAACCATGGAACAACGTGGGACAACGTGGGACACCGTTGGACATCGTTGGACAACGTGGGACAACGTGGGACAACGTGGGACAACGTGGGACAACGTGGGACAACGTGGGACACCGTTGGACACCGTGGGACACCGTTGGACACCGTTGGACATCGTTGGACACCGTGGGACAACGTGGGACAACGTGGGACAACGTGGGACAACGTGGGACAACGTGGGACAACGTGGGACAACGTGGGACAACGTGGGACACCGTTGGACAACGTGGGACACCGTTGGACATCGTTGGACACCGTGGGACAACGTGGGACAACGTGGGACAACGTGGGACAACGTGGGACAACGTGGGACAACGTGGGACAACGTGGGACAACGTGGGACAACGTGGGACAACGTGGGACAACGTGGGACATCGTGGGACAACGTGGGACAACGTGGGACAACGTGGGACAACGTGGGACATCGTTGGACACCGTTGGACACCGTGGGACAACGTGGGACAACGTGGGACAAGGTGGGACAACGTGGGACAACGTGGGACAACGTGGGACAACGTGGGACAACGTGGGACAACGTGGGACAACGTGGGACAACGTGGGACAACGTGGGACAACGTGGGACACCGTTGGACACCGTGGGACACCGTTGGACACCGTTGGACATCGTTGGACACCGTGGGACAACGTGGGACAACGTGGGACAACGTGGGACAACGTGGGACAACGTGGGGCAACGTGGGACAACGTGGGACAACGTGGGACAACGTGGGACAACGTGGGACAACGTGGGACATCGTGGGACAACGTGGGACAACGTGGGACAACGTGGGACAACGTGGGACACCGTTGGACAACGTGGGACACCGTTGGACATCGTTGGACACCGTGGGACAACGTGGGACAACGTGGGACCACGTGGGACAACGTGGGACAACGTGGGACAACGTGGGACAACGTGGGACAACGTGGGACAACGTGGGACAACGTGGGACACCGTTGGACATCGTTGGACACCGTGGGACAACGTGGGACAACGTGGGACAACGTGGGACACCGTGGGACACCGTTGGACACCGTTGGACATCGTTGGACACCGTGGGACAACGTGGGACAACGTGGGACAACGTGGGACAACGTGGGACAACGTGGGACAACGTGGGACAACGTGGGACAACGTGGGACAACGTGGGACAACGTGGGACAACGTGGGACACCGTTGGACAACGTGGGACACCGTTGGACATCGTTGGACACCGTGGGACAACGTGGGACAACGTGGGACAACGTGGGACAACGTGGGACAACGTGGGACACCGTTGGACACCGTGGGACACCGTTGGACACCGTTGGACACCGTTGGACATCGTTGGACATCGTTGGACATCGTGGGACACCGTTGGACATCGTAGGACATCGTTGGACACCGTTGGACATCGTTGGACACCGTTGGACATCGTTGGACATCGTTGGACACCGTGGGACACCGTTGGACACCGTTGGACATCGTTGGACATCGTTGGACACCGTGGGACAACGTGGGACAACGTGGGACAACGTGGGAAACCATGGAACAACGTGGGACAACGTGGGACACCGTTGGACATCGTTGGACAACGTGGGACAACGTGGGACAACGTGGGACAACGTGGGACAACGTGGGACAACGTGGGACAACGTGGGACACCGTTGGACACCGTGGGACACCGTTGGACACCGTTGGACATCGTTGGACACCGTGGGACAACGTGGGACAACGTGGGACAACGTGGGACAACGTGGGACAACGTGGGACAACGTGGGACAACGTGGGACAACGTGGGACAACGTGGGACAACGTGGGACAACGTGGGACAACGTGGGACAACGTGGGACACCGTGGGACAACGTGGGACAACGTGGGACAACGTGGGACATCGTGGGACAACGTGGGACAACGTGGGACAGCGTGGGACAACGTGGGACAACGTGGGACATCGTGGGACAACGTGGGACAACGTGGGACACCGTTGGACATCGTTGGACACCGTGGGACACCGTGGGACAACGTGGGACAACGTGGGACAACGTGGGACAACGTGGGACAACGTGGGACAACGTGGGACAACGTGGGACAACGTGGGACAACGTGGGACAACGTGGGACATCGTGGGACAACGTGGGACAACGTGGGACAACGTGGGACAACGTGGGACATCGTTGGACACCGTTGGACACCGTGGGACAACGTGGGACAACGTGGGACAAGGTGGGACAACGTGGGACAACGTGGGACAACGTGGGACAACGTGGGACAACGTGGGACAACGTGGGACAACGTGGGACAACGTGGGACAACGTGGGACAACGTGGGACAACGTGGGACAACGTGGGACAACGTGGGACAACGTGGGACACCGTTGGACACCGTGGGACACCGTTGGACACCGTTGGACATCGTTGGACACCGTGGGACAACGTGGGACAACGTGGGACAACGTGGGACAACGTGGGACAACGTGGGACAACGTGGGACAACGTGGGACAACGTGGGACACCGTGGGACAACGTGGGACAACGTGGGACATCGTGGGACAACGTGGGACAACGTGGGACAACGTGGGACAACGTGGGACACCGTTGGACAACGTGGGACACCGTTGGACATCGTTGGACACCGTGGGACAACGTGGGACAACGTGGGACAACGTGGGAAACCATGGAACATCGTGGGACAACGTGGGACACCGTTGGACATCGTTGGACAACGTGGGACAACGTGGGACAACGTGGGACAACGTGGGACAACGTGGGACAACGTGGGACACCGTTGGACACCGTGGGACACCGTTGGACACCGTTGGACATCGTTGGACACCGTGGGACAACGTGGGACAACGTGGGACAACGTGGGACAACGTGGGACAACGTGGGACAACGTGGGACAACGTGGGACAACGTGGGACAACGTGGGACACCGTTGGACAACGTGGGACACCGTTGGACATCGTTGGACACCGTGGGACAACGTGGGACAACGTGGGACAACGTGGGACAACGTGGGACAACGTGGGACACCGTTGGACACCGTGGGACACCGTTGGACACCATTGGACACCGTTGGACATCGTTGGATATCGTTGGACATCGTGGGACACCGTTGGACATCGTAGGACATCGTTGGACACCGTTGGACATCGTTGGACACCGTTGGACATCGTTGGACATCGTTGGACATCGTGGGACACCGTTGGACACCGTTGGACATCGTTGGACATCGTTGGACACCGTGGGACAACGTGGGACAACGTGGGACAACGTGGGAAACCATGGAACAACGTGGGACAACGTGGGACACCGTTGGACATCGTTGGACAACGTGGGACAACGTGGGACAACGTGGGACAACGTGGGACAACGTGGGACAACGTGGGACAACGTGGGACACCGTTGGACACCGTGGGACACCGTTGGACACCGTTGGACATCGTTGGACACCGTGGGACAACGTGGGACAACGTGGGACAACGTGGGACAACGTGGGACAACTTGGGACACCGTTGGACACCGTTGGACACCGTTGGACACCGTTGGACATCGTTGGACACCGTGGGACAACGTGGGACAACGTGGGACAACGTGGGACAACGTGGGACAACGTGGGACAACGTGGGACAACGTGGGACATCGTTGGACACCGTGGGACAACGTGGGACAACGTGGGACAACGTGGGACAACGTGGGACAACGTGGGACAACGTGGGAAACCATGGAACAACGTGGGACAACGTGGGACACCGTTGGACATCGTGGGACAACGTGGGACAACGTGGGACAACGTGGGACAACGTGGGACAACGTGGGACACCGTTGGACACCGTGGGACACCGTTGGACACCGTTGGACATCGTTGGACACCGTGGGACAACGTGGGACAACGTGGGACAACGTGGGACAACGTGGGACAACGTGGGACAACGTGGGACAACGTGGGACAACGTGGGACAACGTGGGACAACGTGGGACATCGTTGGACACCGTGGGACAACGTGGGACAACGTGGGACAACGTGGGACAACGTGGGACAACGTGGGACAACGTGGGAAACGATGGAACAACGTGGGACAACGTGGGACACCGTTGGACATCGTTGGTCAACGTGGGACAACGTGGGACAACGTGGGACAACGTGGGACAACGTGGGAAAACGTGGGACAACGTGGGACACCGTTGGACATCGCTGGACACCGTTGGACATCGTTGGACACCGTTGGACACCGTTGGACAACGTGGGACATCGTGGGACAACGTGGGACAACGTGGGACAACGTGGGACAACGTGGGACACCGTTGGACACCGTGGGACACCGTTGGACACCGTTGGACACCGTTGGACATCGTTGGACATCGTTGGACACCGTGGGACACCGTTGGACACCGTTGGACACCGTTGGACATCGTTGGACACCGTTGGACACCGTTGGACATCGTTGGACACCGTGGGACAACGTGGGACAACGTGGGACAACGTGGGACACCGTTGGACATCGTTGGACACCGTGGGACACCGTGGGACAACGTGGGACAACGTGGGACAACGTGGGACAACGTGGGACAACGTGGGAAACCATGGAACAACGTGGGACAACGTGGGACACCGTTGGACATCGTTGGACAACGTGGGACAACGTGGGACCACGTGGGACAACGTGGGACACCGTTGGACAACGTGGGACACCGTTGGACATCGTTGGACACCGTGGGACAACGTGGGACAACGTGGGACCACGTGGGACAACGTGGGACAACGTGGGACAACGTGGGACAACGTGGGACATCGTGGGACAACGTGGGACAACGTGGGACAGCGTGGGACAACGTGGGACAACGTGGGACACCGTTGGACACCGTTGGACACCGTTGGACACCGTTGGACATCGTTGGACACCGTGGGACAACGTGGGACAACGTGGGACAACGTGGGAAACCATGGAACAACGTGGGACAACGTGGGACACCGTTGGACATCGTTGGACATCGTTGGACACCGTGGGACAACGTGGGACAACGTGGGAAAACGTGGGACAACGTGGGACACCGTTGGACATCGCTGGACACCGTTGGACATCGTTGGACACCGTGGGACAACGTGGGACAACGTGGGACAACGTGGGACAACGTGGGACAACGTGGGACAACGTGGGACAACGTGGGACAACGTGGGACAACGTGGGACAACGTGGGACATCGTGGGACAACGTGGGACAACGTGGGACAACGTGGGACAACGTGGGACATCGTTGGACACCGTTGGACACCGTGGGACAACGTGGGACAACGTGGGACAAGGTGGGACAACGTGGGACAACGTGGGACAACGTGGGACAACGTGGGACAACGTGGGACAACGTGGGACAACGTGGGACATCGTGGGACAACGTGGGACAACGTGGGACAACGTGGGACAACGTGGGACACCGTTGGACAACGTGGGACACCGTTGGACATCGTTGGACACCGTGGGACAACGTGGGACAACGTGGGACCACGTGGGACAACGTGGGACAACGTGGGACAACGTGGGACAACGTGGGACAACGTGGGAAACCATGGAACAACGTGGGACAACGTGGGACACCGTTGGACATCGTTGGACAACGTGGGACAACGTGGGACAACGTGGGACAACGTGGGACAACGTGGGACAACGTGGGACACCGTTGGACACCGTGGGACACCGTTGGACACCGTTGGACATCGTTGGACACCGTGGGACAACGTGGGACAACGTGGGACAACGTGGGACAACGTGGGACAACGTGGGACAACGTGGGACAACGTGGGACAACGTGGGACAACGTGGGACAACGTGGGACAACGTGGGACAACGTGGGACAACGTGGGACAACGTGGGACAACGTGGGACAACGTGGGACAACGTGGGACAACGTGGGACAACGTGGGACACCGTTGGACAACGTGGGACACCGTTGGACATCGTTGGACACCGTGGGACAACGTGGGACAACGTGGGACAACGTGGGACAACGTGGGACAACGTGGGACAACGTGGGACAACGTGGGACAACGTGGGACAACGTGGGACAACGTGGGACATCGTTGGACACCGTGGGACAACGTGGGACAACGTGGGACAACGTGGGACAACGTGGGACAACGTGGGACAACGTGGGAAACCATGGAACAACGTGGGACAACGTGGGACACCGTTGGACATCGTTGGACAACGTGGGACAACGTGGGACAACGTGGGACAACGTGGGACAACGTGGGAAAACGTGGGACAACGTGGGACACCGTTGGACATCGCTGGACACCGTTGGACATCGTTGGACACCGTGGGACAACGTGGGACAACGTGGGACACCGTTGGACAACGTGGGACACCGTTGGACATCGTTGGACACCGTGGGACAACGTGGGACACCGTTGGACATCGTTGGACACCGTGGGACAACGTGGGACAACGTGGGACAACTTGGGACACCGTTGGACACCGTTGGACACCGTTGGACACCGTTGGACATCGTTGGACACCGTGGGACAACGTGGGACAACGTGGGACAACGTGGGACAACGTGGGACAACGTGGGACATCGTGGGACAACGTGGGACAACGTGGGACAACGTGGGACAACGTGGGACAACGTGGGACAACGTGGGACAACGTGGGACAACGTGGGACAACGTGGGACAACGTGGGACAACGTGGGACAACGTGGGACATCGTGGGACAACGTGGGACAACGTGGGACAACGTGGGACAACGTGGGACAACGTGGGACACCGTTGGACATCGTTGGACACCGTGGGACAACGTGGGACAACGTGGGACAACGTGGGACACCGTTGGACACCGTTGGACACCGTTGGACACCGTTGGACATCGTTGGACACCGTGGGACAACGTGGGACAACGTGGGACAACGTGGGAAACCATGGAACAACGTGGGACAACGTGGGACACCGTTGGACATCGTTGGACAACGTGGGACAACGTGGGACAACGTGGGACAACGTGGGACAACGTGGGACAACGTGGGACAACGTGGGACACCGTTGGACACCGTGGGACACCGTTGGACACCGTTGGACATCGTTGGACACCGTGGGACAACGTGGGACAACGTGGGACAACGTGGGACAACGTGGGACACCGTTGGACAACGTGGGACACCGTTGGACATCGTTGGGCACCGTGGGACAACGTGGGACAACGTGGGACAACGTGGGACAACGTGGGACAACGTGGGACACCGTTGGACATCGTTGGACATCGTTGGACATCGTGGGACACCGTTGGACATCGTTGGACATCGTTGGACACCGCTGGACACCGTTGGACAACGTGGGACATCGTTGGACAACGTGGGACAACGTGGGACAACGTGGGACAACGTGGGACACCGTTGGACACCGTGGGACACCGTTGGACACCGTTGGACACCGTTGGACATCGTTGGACATCGTTGGACATCGTGGGACACCGTTGGACATCGTTGGACATCGTTGGACACCGTTGGACATCGTTGGACACCGTGGGACAACGTGGGACAACGTGGGACAACGTGGGACAACGTGGGACATCGTGGGACAACGTGGGACAACGTGGGACAACGTGGGACAACGTGGGACATCGTGGGACAACGTGGGACAACGTGGGACAACGTGGGACAACGTGGGACAACGTGGGACACCGTTGGACAACGTGGGACACCGTTGGACATCGTTGGACACCGTTGGACATCGTTGGACATCGTTGGACACCGTTGGACACCGTTGGACAACGTGGGACATCGTTGGACAACGTGGGACAACGTGGGACAACGTGGGACAACGTGGGACACCGTTGGACACCGTGGGACACCGTTGGACACCGTTGGACACCGTTGGACATCGTTGGACATCGTTGGACATCGTGGGACACCGTTGGACATCGTTGGACATCGTTGGACACCGTTGGACATCGTTGGACACCGTGGGACAACGTGGGACAACGTGGGACAACGTGGGACAACGTGGGACATCGTGGGACAACGTGGGACAACGTGGGACAACGTGGGACAACGTGGGACATCGTGGGACAACGTGGGACAACGTGGGACAACGTGGGACATCGTGGGACAACGTGGGACAACGTGGGACAACGTGGGACAACGTGGGACATCGTTGGACATCGTTGGACATCGTGGGACACCGTTGGACATCGTTGGACATCGTTGGACACCGCTGGACATCGTTGGACATCGTTGGACATCGTTGGACACCGTTGGACACCGTTGGACACCGTTGGACATCGTTGGACACCGTGGGACAACGTGGGACAACGTGGGACAACGTGGGACAACGTGGGACAACGTGGGACAACGTGGGACATCGTGGGACAACGTGGGACAACGTGGGACAACGTGGGACAACGTGGGACAACGTGGGACACCGTTGGACACCGTGGGACACCGTTGGACACCGTTGGACATCGTTGGACACCGTGGGACAACGTGGGACAACGTGGGACAACGTGGGACAACGTGGGACATCGTGGGACAACGTGGGACAACGAGGGACAACGTGGGACAACGTGGGACATCGTGGGACAACGTGGGACAACGTGGGACAACGTGGGACATCGTGGGACAACGTGGGACAACGTGGGACAACGTGGGACAAAGTGGGACAACGTGGGACACCGTTGGACACCGTTGGACACCGTTGGACACCGTTGGACATCGTTGGACACCGTGGGACAACGTGGGACACCGTTGGACACCGTTGGACACCGTTGGACACCGTTGGACATCGTTGGACACCGTGGGACAACGTGGGACAACGTGGGACATCGTGGGACAACGTGGGACAACGTGGGACAACGTGGGACAACGTGGGACAACGTGGGACAACGTGGGACACCGTTGGACACCGTTGGACACCGTTGGACATCGTTGGACACCGTGGGACAACGTGGGACAACGTGGGACAACGTGGGACACCGTTGGACATCGTTGGACACCGTGGGACACCGTGGGACAACGTGGGACAACGTGGGACAACGTGGGACAACGTGGGACAACGTGGGACAACGTGGGACAACGTGGGACAACGTGGGACAACGTGGGACAACGTGGGACAACGTGGGACAACGTGGGACATCGTGGGACAACGTGGGACAACGTGGGACAACGTGGGACAACGTGGGACACCGTTGGACAACGTGGGACACCGTTGGACATCGTTGGACACCGTGGGACAACGTGGGACAACGTGGGACCACGTGGGACAACGTGGGACAACGTTGGACACCGTGGGACAACGTGGGACAACGTGGGACAAGGTGGGACAACGTGGGACAACGTGGGACAACGTGGGACAACGTGGGACCACGTGGGACAACGTGGGACAACGTGGGACATCGTGGGACAACGTGGGACAACGTGGGACAACGTGGGACAACGTGGGACACCGTTGGACAACGTGGGACACCGTTGGACATCGTTGGACACCGTGGGACAACGTGGGACAACGTGGGACAACGTGGGACAACGTGGGAAACCATGGAACAACGTGGGACAACGTGGGACACCGTTGGACATCGTTGGACAACGTGGGACAACGTGGGACAACGTGGGACAACGTGGGACAACGTGGGACAACGTGGGACACCGTTGGACACCGTGGGACACCGTTGGACACCGTTGGACATCGTTGGACACCGTGGGACAACGTGGGACAACGTGGGACAACGTGGGACAACGTGGGACAACGTGGGACAACGTGGGACAACGTGGGACAACGTGGGACAACGTGGGACAACGTGGGACAACGTGGGACAACGTGGGACACCGTTGGACAACGTGGGACACCGTTGGACATCGTTGGACAACGTGGGACAACGTGGGACAACGTGGGACAACGTGGGACAACGTGGGACAACGTGGGACACCGTTGGACACCGTGGGACACCGTTGGACATCGTTGGACACCGTGGGACAACGTGGGACAACGTGGGACAACGTGGGACAACGTGGGACAACGTGGGACAACGTGGGACAACGTGGGACAACGTGGGACAACGTGGGACAACGTGGGACATCGTTGGACACCGTGGGACAACGTGGGACAACGTGGGACAACGTGGGACAACGTGGGACAACGTGGGACAACGTGGGAAACCATGGAACAACGTGGGACAACGTGGGACACCGTTGGACATCGTTGGACAACGTGGGACAACGTGGGACAACGTGGGACAACGTGGGACAACGTGGGAAAACGTGGGACAACGTGGGACACCGTTGGACATCGCTGGACACCGTTGGACATCGTTGGACACCGTGGGACACCGTGGGACAACGTGGGACACCGTTGGACAACGTGGGACACCGTTGGACATCGTTGGACACCGTGGGACAACGTGGGACACCGTTGGACATCGTTGGACACCGTGGGACAACGTGGGACAACGTGGGACAACTTGGGACACCGTTGGACACCGTTGGACACCGTTGGACACCGTTGGACATCGTTGGACACCGTGGGACAACGTGGGACAACGTGGGACAACGTGGGACAACGTGGGACAACGTGGGACATCGTGGGACAACGTGGGACAACGTGGGACAACGTGGGACAACGTGGGACAACGTGGGACAACGTGGGACAACGTGGGACAACGTGGGACAACGTGGGACAACGTGGGACAACGTGGGACAACGTGGGACATCGTGGGACAACGTGGGACAACGTGGGACAACGTGGGACAACGTGGGACAACGTGGGACACCGTTGGACATCGTTGGACACCGTGGGACAACGTGGGACAACGTGGGACAACGTGGGACACCGTTGGACACCGTTGGACACCGTTGGACACCGTTGGACACCGTGGGACAACGTGGGACAACGTGGGACAACGTGGGACAACGTGGGACATCGTGGGACAACGTGGGACAACGAGGGACAACGTGGGACAACGTGGGACATCGTGGGACAACGTGGGACAACGTGGGACAACGTGGGACATCGTGGGACAACGTGGGACAACGTGGGACAACGTGGGACAACGTGGGACAACGTGGGACACCGTTGGACACCGTTGGACACCGTTGGACACCGTTGGACATCGTTGGACACCGTGGGACAACGTGGGACACCGTTGGACACCGTTGGACACCGTTGGACACCGTTGGACATCGTTGGACACCGTGGGACAACGTGGGACAACGTGGGACATCGTGGGACAACGTGGGACAACGTGGGACAACGTGGGACAACGTGGGACAACGTGGGACAACGTGGGACACCGTTGGACACCGTTGGACACCGTTGGACATCGTTGGACACCGTGGGACAACGTGGGACAACGTGGGACAACGTGGGAAACCATGGAACAACGTGGGACAACGTGGGACACCGTTGGACATCGTTGGACAACGTGGGACAACGTGGGACAACGTGGGACAACGTGGGACAACGTGGGACAACGTGGGACAACGTGGGACATCGTGGGACAACGTGGGACAACGTGGGACAACGTGGGACAACGTGGGACAACGTGGGACAACGTGGGACACCGTTGGACAACGTGGGACACCGTTGGACATCGTTGGACACCGTGGGACAACGTGGGACAACGTGGGACCACGTGGGACAACGTGGGACAACGTGGGACAACGTGGGACAACGTGGGACATCGTGGGACAACGTGGGACAACGTGGGACAACGTGGGACAACGTGGGACAACGTGGGACACCGTTGGACACCGTTGGACACCGTTGGACACCGTTGGACATCGTTGGACACCGTGGGACAACGTGGGACAACGTGGGACAACGTGGGACACCATGGAACAACGTGGGACAACGTGGGACACCGTTGGACATCGTTGGACATCGTTGGACACCGTGGGACAACGTGGGACAACGTGGGAAAACGTGGGACAACGTGGGACACCGTTGGACATCGCTGGACACCGTTGGACATCGTTGGACACCGTGGGACAACGTGGGACAACGTGGGACAACGTGGGACAACGTGGGACAACGTGGGACAACGTGGGACAACGTGGGACAACGTGGGACAACGTGGGACAACGTGGGACAACGTGGGACATCGTGGGACAACGTGGGACAACGTGGGACAACGTGGGACAACGTGGGACATCGTTGGACACCGTTGGACACCGTGGGACAACGTGGGACAACGTGGGACAAGGTGGGACAACGTGGGACAACGTGGGACAACGTGGGACAACGTGGGACAACGTGGGACAACGTGGGACACCGTTGGACACCGTGGGACACCCTTGGACACCGTTGGACATCGTTGGACACCGTGGGACAACGTGGGACAACGTGGGACAACGTGGGACAACGTGGGACAACGTGGGACAACGTGGGACAACGTGGGACAACGTGGGACAACGTGGGACAACGTGGGACATCGTGGGACAACGTGGGACAACGTGGGACAACGTGGGACAACGTGGGACACCGTTGGACAACGTGGGACACCGCTGGACATCGTTGGACACCGTGGGACAACGTGGGACAACGTGGGACCACGTGGGACAACGTGGGACAACGTGGGACAACGTGGGACAACGTGGGACAACGTGGGAAACCATGGAACAACGTGGGACAACGTGGGACACCGTTGGACATCGTTGGACAACGTGGGACAACGTGGGACAACGTGGGACAACGTGGGACAACGTGGGACAACGTGGGACACCGTTGGACACCGTGGGACACCGTTGGACACCGTTGGACATCGTTGGACACCGTGGGACAACGTGGGACAACGTGGGACAACGTGGGACAACGTGGGACAACGTGGGACAACGTGGGACAACGTGGGACAACGTGGGACAACGTGGGACAACGTGGGACAACGTGGGACACCGTTGGACAACGTGGGACACCGTTGGACATCGTTGGACACCGTGGGACAACGTGGGACAACGTGGGACAACGTGGGACAACGTGGGACAACGTGGGACAACGTGGGACAACGTGGGACAACGTGGGACAACGTGGGACAACGTGGGACATCGTTGGACACCGTGGGACAACGTGGGACAACGTGGGACAACGTGGGACAACGTGGGACAACGTGGGACAACGTGGGAAACCATGGAACAACGTGGGACAACGTGGGACACCGTTGGACATCGTTGGACAACGTGGGACAACGTGGGACAACGTGGGACAACGTGGGACAACGTGGGAAAACGTGGGACAACGTGGGACACCGTTGGACATCGCTGGACACCGTTGGACATCGTTGGACACCGTGGGACATCGTTGGACACCGTGGGACAACGTGGGACAACGTGGGACAACGTGGGACAACGTGGGACAACGTGGGACAACGTGGGACAACGTGGGACAACGTGGGACAACGTGGGACAACGTGGGACATCGTTGGACACCGTGGGACAACGTGGGACAACGTGGGACAACGTGGGACAACGTGGGACAACGTGGGCAACCATGGAACAACGTGGGACAACGTGGGACACCGTTGGACATCGTTGGACAACGTGGGACAACGTGGGACAACGTGGGACAACGTGGGACAACGTGGGAAAACGTGGGACAACGTGGGACACCGTTGGACATCGCTGGACACCGTTGGACATCGCTGGACACCGTGGGACAACGTGGGACAACGTGGGACAACGTGGGACAACGTGGGACAACGTGGGACACCGTTGGACAACGTGGGACACCGTTGGACATCGTTGGACACCGTGGGACAACGTGGGACACCGTTGGACATCGTTGGACACCGTGGGACAACGTGGGACAACGTGGGACAACTTGGGACACCGTTGGACACCGTTGGACACCGTTGGACACCGTTGGACATCGTTGGACACCGTGGGACAACGTGGGACAACGTGGGACAACGTGGGACAACGTGGGACAACGTGGGACATCGTGGGACAACGTGGGACAACGTGGGACAACGTGGGACATCGTGGGACAACGTGGGACAACGTGGGACAACGTGGGACAAAGTGGGACAACGTGGGACACCGTTGGACACCGTTGGACACCGTTGGACACCGTTGGACATCGTTGGACACCGTGGGACAACGTGGGACACCGTTGGACACCGTTGGACACCGTTGGACACCGTTGGACATCGTTGGACACCGTGGGACAACGTGGGACAACGTGGGACATCGTGGGACAACGTGGGACAACGTGGGACAACGTGGGACAACGTGGGACAACGTGGGACAACGTGGGACACCGTTGGACACCGTTGGACACCGTTGGACATCGTTGGACACCGTGGGACAACGTGGGACAACGTGGGACAACGTGGGAAACCATGGAACAACGTGGGACAACGTGGGACACCGTTGGACATCGTTGGACAACGTGGGACAACGTGGGACAACGTGGGACAACGTGGGACAACGTGGGACAACGTGGGACAACGTGGGACACCGTTGGACACCGTGGGACACCGTTGGACACCGTTGGACATCGTTGGACACCGTGGGACAACGTGGGACAACGTGGGACAACGTGGGACAACGTGGGACAACGTGGGACAACGTGGGACAACGTGGGACATCGTGGGACAACGTGGGACAACGTGGGACAACGTGGGACAACGTGGGACACCGTTGGACAACGTGGGACACCGTTGGACATCGTTGGACACCGTGGGACAACGTGGGACAACGTGGGACCACGTGGGACAACGTGGGACAACGTGGGACAACGTGGGACAACGTGGGACAACGTGGGACAACGTGGGACATCGTGGGACAACGTGGGACAACGTGGGACACCGTTGGACATCGTTGGACACCGTGGGACACCGTGGGACAACGTGGGACAACGTGGGACAACGTGGGACAACGTGGGACAACGTGGGACAACGTGGGACAACGTGGGACAACGTGGGACAACGTGGGACAACGTGGGACAACGTGGGACAACGTGGGACATCGTGGGACAACGTGGGACAACGTGGGACAACGTGGGACAACGTGGGACACCGTGGGACAACGTGGGACAACGTTGGACATCGTTGGACACCGTGGGACAACGTGGGACAACGTGGGACCACGTGGGACAACGTGGGACAACGTGGGACAACGTGGGACAACGTGGGACATCGTGGGACAACGTGGGACAACGTGGGACAACGTGGGACAACGTGGGACAACGTGGGACACCGTTGGACACCGTTGGACACCGTTGGACACCGTTGGACATCGTTGGACACCGTGGGACAACGTGGGACAACGTGGGACAACGTGGGAAACCATGGAACAACGTGGGACAACGTGGGACACCGTTGGACATCGTTGGACATCGTTGGACACCGTGGGACAACGTGGGACACCGTGGGAAAACGTGGGACAACGTGGGACACCGTTGGACATCGCTGGACACCGTTGGACATCGTTGGACACCGTGGGACAACGTGGGACAACGTGGGACAACGTGGGACAACGTGGGACAACGTGGGACAACGTGGGACAACGTGGGACAACGTGGGACAACGTGGGACAACGTGGGACAACGTGGGACATCGTGGGACAACGTGGGACAACGTGGGACAACGTGGGACAACGTGGGACATCGTTGGACACCGTTGGACACCGTGGGACAACGTGGGACAACGTGGGACAAGGTGGGACAACGTGGGACAACGTGGGACAACGTGGGACAACGTGGGACAACGTGGGACAACGTGGGACACCGTTGGACACCGTGGGACACCGTTGGACACCGTTGGACATCGTTGGACACCGTGGGACAACGTGGGACAACGTGGGACAACGTGGGACAACGTGGGACAACGTGGGACAACGTGGGACAACGTGGGACAACGTGGGACAACGTGGGACAACGTGGGACAACGTGGGACATCGTGGGACAACGTGGGACAACGTGGGACAACGTGGGACAACGTGGGACAACGTGGGACACCGTTGGACAACGTGGGACACCGTTGGACACCGTTGGACATCGTTGGACAACGTGGGACAACGTGGGACAACGTGGGACAACGTGGGACAACGTGGGACACCGTTGGACAACGTGGGACACCGTTGGACATCGTTGGACACCGTGGGACAACGTGGGACAACGTGGGACAACGTGGGACAACGTGGGACAACGTGGGACAACGTGGGACAACGTGGGACAACGTGGGACAACGTGGGACAACGTGGGACATCGTTGGACACCGTGGGACAACGTGGGACAACGTGGGACAACGTGGGACAACGTGGGACAACGTGGGACAACGTGGGAAACCATGGAACAACGTGGGACAACGTGGGACACCGTTGGACATCGTTGGACAACGTGGGACAACGTGGGACAACGTGGGACAACGTGGGACAACGTGGGAAAACGTGGGACAACGTGGGACACCGTTGGACATCGCTGGACACCGTTGGACATCGTTGGACACCGTGGGACAACGTGGGACAACGTGGGACAACGTGGGACAACGTGGGACACCGTTGGACAACGTGGGACACCGTTGGACATCGTTGGACACCGTGGGACAACGTGGGACACCGTTGGACATCGTTGGACACCGTGGGACAACGTGGGACAACGTGGGACAACTTGGGACACCGTTGGACACCGTTGGACACCGTTGGACACCGTTGGACATCGTTGGACACCGTGGGACAACGTGGGACAACGTGGGACAACGTGGGACAACGTGGGACAACGTGGGACATCGTGGGACAACGTGGGACAACGTGGGACAACGTGGGACAACGTGGGACAACGTGGGACAACGTGGGACAACGTGGGACAACGTGGGACAACGTGGGACAACGTGGGACAACGTGGGACATCGTGGGACAACGTGGGACAACGTGGGACAACGTGGGACAACGTGGGACAACGTGGGACACCGTTGGACATCGTTGGACACCGTGGGACAACGTGGGACAACGTGGGACAACGTGGGACACCGTTGGACACCGTTGGACACCGTTGGACACCGTTGGACATCGTTGGACACCTTGGGACAACGTGGGACAACGTGGGACAACGTGGGAAACCATGGAACAACGTGGGACAACGTGGGACACCGTTGGACATCGTTGGACAACGTGGGACAACGTGGGACAACGTGGGACAACGTGGGACAACGTGGGACAACGTGGGACAACGTGGGACACCGTTGGACACCGTGGGACACCGTTGGACACCGTTGGACACCGTTGGACACCGTGGGACACCGTTGGACACCGTTGGACATCGTTGGACACCGTGGGACAACGTGGGACAACGTGGGACAACGTGGGACAACGTGGGACAACGTGGGACAACGTGGGACACCGTTGGACATCGTTGGACATCGTTGGACATCGTTGGACATCGTGGGACACCGTTGGACACCGTTGGACACCGTTGGACATCGTTGGACACCGTGGGACAACGTGGGACAACGTGGGACAACGTGGGACAACGTGGGACAACGTGGGACATCGTGGGACAACGTGGGACACCGTTGGACATCGTTGGACACCGTGGGACAACGTGGGACAACGTGGGACAACGTGGGACACCGTTGGACACCGTTGGACACCGTTGGACACCGTTGGACATCGTTGGACACCTTGGGACAACGTGGGACAACGTGGGACAACGTGGGAAACCATGGAACAACGTGGGACAACGTGGGACACCGTTGGACATCGTTGGACAACGTGGGACAACGTGGGACAACGTGGGACAACGTGGGACAACGTGGGACAACGTGGGACAACGTGGGACACCGTTGGACACCGTGGGACACCGTTGGACACCGTTGGACATCGTTGGACACCGTGGGACAACGTGGGACAACGTGGGACAACGTGGGACAACGTGGGACAACGTGGGACAACGTGGGACACCGTTGGACATCGTTGGACATCGTTGGACATCGTTGGACATCGTGGGACACCGTTGGACATCGTTGGACATCGTTGGACACCGTTGGACACCGTTGGACAACGTGGGACATCGTGGGACAACGTGGGACAACGTGGGACAACGTGGGACAACGTGGGACACCGTTGGACACCGTGGGACACCGTTGGACACCGTTGGACACCGTTGGACATCGTTGGACATCGTTGGACACCGTGGGACACCGTTGGACACCGTTGGACATCGTTGGACAACGTGGGACAACGTGGGACAACGTGGGACAACGTGGGACAACGTGGGACAACGTGGGACACCGTTGGACAACGTGGGACACCGTTGGACATCGTTGGAAACCGTGGGACAACGTGGGACAACGTGGGACCACGTGGGACAACGTGGGACAACGTGGGACAACGTGGGACAACTTGGGACAACGTGGGACAACGTGGGACAACGTGGGACATCGTGGGACAACGAGGGACAACGTGGGACAACGTGGGACAACGTGGGACACCGTTGGACATCGTTGGACACCGTGGGACACCGTGGGACAACGTGGGACAACGTGGGACAACGTGGGACAACGTGGGACAACGTGGGAAACCATGGAACAACGTGGGACAACGTGGGACACCGTTGGACATCGTTGGACAACGTGGGACAACGTGGGACCACGTGGGACAACGTGGGACAACGTGGGACAACGTGGGACACCGTTGGACACCGTGGGACACCGTTGGACACCGTTGGACATCGTTGGACACCGTGGGACAACGTGGGACAACGTGGGACAACGTGGGACAACGTGGGACAACGTGGGACAACGTGGGACAACGTGGGACAACGTGGGACAACGTGGGACAACGTGGGACAACGTGGGACAACGTGGGACACCGTTGGACAACGTGGGACACCGTTGGACATCGTTGGACACCGTGGGACAACGTGGGACAACGTGGGACAACGTGGGACAACGTGGGACAACGTGGGACACCGTTGGACATCGTTGGTCATCGTTGGACATCGTGGGACACCGTTGGACATCGTTGGACATCGTTGGACACCGTTGGACACCGTTGGACAACGTGGGACATCGTTGGACAACGTGGGACAACGTGGGACAACGTGGGACAACGTGGGACACCGTTGGACACCGTGGGACACCGTTGGACACCGTTGGACACCGTTGGACATCGTTGGACATCGTGGGACACCGTTGGACATCGTTGGACATCGTTGGACACCGTTGGACATCGTTGGACACCGTGGGACAACGTGGGACAACGTGGGACAACGTGGGACAACGTGGGACATCGTGGGACAACGTGGGACAACGTGGGACAACGTGGGACAACGTGGGACATCGTGGGACAACGTGGGACAACGTGGGACAACGTGGGACATCGTGGGACAACGTGGGACAACGTGGGACAACGTGGGACAACGTGGGACATCGTTGGACATCGTTGGACATCGTGGGACACCGTTGGACATCGTTGGACATCGTTGGACACCGCTGGACATCGTTGGACATCGTTGGACATCGTTGGACACCGTTGGACACCGTTGGACACCGTTGGACATCGTTGGACACCGTGGGACAACGTGGGACAACGTGGGACAACGTGGGACAACGTGGGACAACGTGGGACAACGTGGGACATCGTGGGACAACGTGGGACAACGTGGGACAACGTGGGACAACGTGGGACAACGTGGGACACCGTTGGACACCGTGGGACACCGTTGGACACCGTTGGACATCGTTGGACACCGTGGGACAACGTGGGACAACGTGGGACAACGTGGGACAACGTGGGACATCGTGGGACAACGTGGGACAACGTGGGACAACGTGGGACAACGTGGGACATCGTGGGACAACGTGGGACAACGTGGGACAACGTGGGACAACGTGGGACAACGTGGGACAACGTGGGACACCGTTGGACACCGTGGGACACCGTTGGACACCGTTGGACACCGTTGGACATCGTTGGACATCGTGGGACACCGTTGGACATCGTTGGACATCGTTGGACACCGTTGGACATCGTTGGACACCGTGGGACAACGTGGGACAACGTGGGACAACGTGGGACAACGTGGGACATCGTGGGACAACGTGGGACAACGTGGGACAACGTGGGACAACGTGGGACATCGTGGGACAACGTGGGACAACGTGGGACAACGTGGGACATCGTGGGACAACGTGGGACAACGTGGGACAACGTGGGACAACGTGGGACATCGTTGGACATCGTTGGACATCGTGGGACACCGTTGGACATCGTTGGACATCGTTGGACACCGCTGGACATCGTTGGACATCGTTGGACATCGTTGGACACCGTTGGACACCGTTGGACACCGTTGGACATCGTTGGACAACGTGGGACAACGTGGGACAACGTGGGACAACGTGGGACAACGTGGGACAACGTGGGACAACGTGGGACATCGTGGGACAACGTGGGACAACGTGGGACAACGTGGGACAACGTGGGACAACGTGGGACACCGTTGGACACCGTGGGACACCGTTGGACACCGTTGGACATCGTTGGACACCGTGGGACAACGTGGGACAACGTGGGACAACGTGGGACAACGTGGGACATCGTGGGACAACGTGGGACAACGTGGGACAACGTGGGACAACGTGGGACATCGTGGGACAACGTGGGACAACGTGGGACAACGTGGGACATCGTGGGACAACGTGGGACAACGTGGGACAACGTGGGACAAAGTGGGACAACGTGGGACACCGTTGGACACCGTTGGACACCGTTGGACACCGTTGGACATCGTTGGACACCGTGGGACAACGTGGGACACCGTTGGACACCGTTGGACACCGTTGGACACCGTTGGACATCGTTGGACACCGTGGGACAACGTGGGACAACGTGGGACAACGTGGGAAACCATGGAACAACGTGGGACAACGTGGGACACCGTTGGACATCGTTGGACATCGTTGGACACCGTGGGACAACGTGGGACAACGTGGGACAACGTGGGACAACGTCGGACAACGTGGGACAACGTGGGACATCGTGGGACAACGTGGGACAACGTGGGACAACGTGGGACAACGTGGGACAACGTGGGACACCGTTGGACACCGTGGGACACCGTTGGACACCGTTGGACATCGTTGGACACCGTGGGACAACGTGGGACAACGTGGGACAACGTGGGACAACGTGGGACATCGTGGGACAACGTGGGACACCGTGGGACAACGTGGGACAACGTGGGACATCGTGGGACAACGTGGGACAACGTGGGACAACGTGGGACATCGTGGGACAACGTGGGACAACGTGGGACAACGTGGGACAACGTGGGACATCGTGGGACAACGTGGGACAACGTGGGACAACGTGGGACATCGTGGGACAACGTGGGACAACGTGGGACAACGTGGGACAACGTGGGACAACGTGGGACACCGTTGGACACCGTTGGACACCGTTGGACACCGTTGGACATCGTTGGACACCGTGGGACAACGTGGGACAACGTGGGACAACGTGGGACAACGTCGGACAACGTGGGACAACGTGGGACAACGTGGGACAACGTGGGACAACGTGGGACAACGTGGGACAACGTGGGACAACGTGGGACAACGTGGGACAACGTGGGACATCGTGGGACAACGTGGGACAACGTGGGACAACGTGGGACAACGTGGGACATCGTTGGACACCGTTGGACACCGTGGGACAACGTGGGACAACGTGGGACAACGTGGGACAACGTGGGACAACGTGGGACAACGTGGGACAACGTGGGACAACGTGGGACAACGTGGGACAACGTGGGACAACGTGGGACAACGTGGGACAACGTGGGACACCGTTGGACATCGTTGGACACCGTGGGACAACGTGGGACAACGTGGGACAACGTGGGACACCGTTGGACACCGTTGGACACCGTTGGACACCGTTGGACATCGTTGGACACCGTGGGACAACGTGGGACAACGTGGGACAACGTGGGAAACCATGGAACAACGTGGGACAACGTGGGACACCGTTGGACATCGTTGGACAACGTGGGACAACGTGGGACAACGTGGGACAACGTGGGACAACGTGGGACAACGTGGGACAACGTGGGACACCGTTGGACACCGTGGGACACCGTTGGACACCGTTGGACATCGTTGGACACCGTGGGACAACGTGGGACAACGTGGGACAACGTGGGACAACGTTGGACACCGTGGGACACCGTTGGACACCGTTGGACACCGTTGGACATCGTTGGACAACGTGGGACAACGTGGGACAACGTGGGACAACGTGGGACAACGTGGGACACCGTTGGACACCGTTGGACACCGTTGGACACCGTTGGACATCGTTGGACACCGTGGGACAACGTGGGACAACGTGGGACAACGTGGGAAACCATGGAACAACGTGGGACAACGTGGGACACCGTTGGACATCGTTGGACATCGTTGGACACCGTGGGACAACGTGGGACAACGTGGGAAAACGTGGGACAACGTGGGACACCGTTGGACATCGCTGGACACCGTTGGACATCGTTGGACACCGTGGGACAACGTGGGACAACGTGGGACAACGTGGGACAACGTGGGACAACGTGGGAAACCATGGAACAACGTGGGACAACGTGGGACACCGTTGGGCATCGTTGGACAACGTGGGACAACGTGGGACAACGTGGGACAACGTGGGACAACGTGGGACAACGTGGGACAACGTGGGACACCGTTGGACACCGTGGGACGCCGTTGGACACCGTTGGACATCGTTGGACACCGTGGGACAACGTGGGACAACGTGGGACAACGTGGGACAACGTGGGACAACGTGGGACAACGTGGGACACCGTTGGACATCGTTGGACATCGTTGGACATCGTTGGACATCGTGGGACACCGTTGGACATCGTTGGACATCGTTGGACACCGTTGGACACCGTTGGACAACGTGGGACATCGTGGGACAACGTGGGACAACGTGGGACAACGTGGGACAACGTGGGACACCGTTGGACACCGTGGGACACCGTTGGACACCGTGGGACAACGTGGGACAACGTGGGACACCGTTGGACACCGTGGGACACCGTTGGACACCGTTGGACATCGTTGGACACCGTGGGACAACGTGGGACAACGTGGGACAACGTGGGACAACGTGGGACAACGTGGGACAACGTGGGACAACGTGGGACAACGTGGGACAACGTGGGACATCGTGGGACAACGTGGGACAACGTGGGACAACGTGGGACAACGTGGGACACCGTTGGACAACGTGGGACACCGTTGGACATCGTTGGACACCGTGGGACAACGTGGGACAACGTGGGACCACGTGGGACAACGTGGGACAACGTGGGACAACGTGGGACACCGTTGGACAACGTGGGACACCGTTGGACATCGTTGGACACCGTGGGACAACGTGGGACAACGTGGGACCACGTGGGACACCGTTGGACATCGTTGGACAACGTGGGACAACGTGGGACAACGTGGGACAACGTGGGACAACGTGGGACAACGTGGGACACCGTTGGACACCGTGGGACACCGTTGGACACCGTTGGACATCGTTGGACACCGTGGGACAACGTGGGACAACGTGGGACAACGTGGGACAACGTGGGACAACGTGGGACAACGTGGGACAACGTGGGACAACGTGGGACAACGTGGGACATCGTGGGACAACGTGGGACAACGTGGGACAACGTGGGACAACGTGGGACACCGTTGGACAACGTGGGACACCGTTGGACATCGTTGGACACCTTGGGACAACGTGGGACAACGTGGGACCACGTGGGACAACGTGGGACAACGTGGGACAACGTGGGACACCGTTGGACAACGTGGGACACCGTTGGACATCGTTGGAAACCGTGGGACAACGTGGGACAACGTGGGACCACGTGGGACAACGTGGGACAACGTGGGACAACGTGGGACAACGTGGGACATCGTGGGACAACGTGGGACAACGTGGGACAACGTGGGACATCGTGGGACACCGTTGGACACCGTTGGACACCGTTGGACACCGTTGGACATCGTTGGACACCGTGGGACAACGTGGGACAACGTGGGACAACGTGGGAAACCATGGAACAACGTGGGACAACGTGGGAAACCATGGAACAACGTGGGACAACGTGGGACACCGTTGGACATCGTTGGACATCGTTGGACACCGTGGGACAACGTGGGACAACGTGGGAAAACGTGGGACAACGTGGGACACCGTTGGACATCGCTGGACACCGTTGGACATCGTTGGACACCGTGGGACAACGTGGGACAACGTGGGACAACGTGGGACAACGTGGGACAACGTGGGAAACCATGGAACAACGTGGGACAACGTGGGACACCGTTGGGCATCGTTGGACAACGTGGGACAACGTGGGACAACGTGGGACAACGTGGGACAACGTGGGACAACGTGGGACACCGTTGGACACCGTGGGACACCGTTGGACACCGTTGGACATCGTTGGACACCGTGGGACAACGTGGGACAACGTGGGACAACGTGGGACAACGTGGGACAACGTGGGACAACGTGGGACACCGTTGGACATCGTTGGACATCGTTGGACATCGTTGGACATCGTGGGACACCGTTGGACATCGTTGGACATCGTTGGACACCGTTGGACACCGTTGGACAACGTGGGACAGCGTGGGACAACGTGGGACAACGTGGGACAACGTGGGACAACGTGGGACACCGTTGGACACCGTGGGACACCGTTGGACACCGTTGGACACCGTTGGACATCGTTGGACATCGTTGGACACCGTGGGACACCGTTGGACACCGTTGGACACCGTTGGACATCGTTGGACATCGTTGGACATCGTGGGACACCGTTGGACATCGTTGGACATCGTTGGACACCGTTGGACATCGTTGGACACCGTTGGACATCGTTGGACATCGTTGGACATCGTGGGACACCGTTGGACATCGTTGGACATCGTTGGACACCGTGGGACAACGTGGGACAACGTGGGACAACGTGGGAAACCATGGAACAACGTGGGACAACGTGGGACACCGTTGGACATCGTTGGACAACGTGGGACAACGTGGGACAACGTGGGACAACTTGGGACAACGTGGGACAACGTGGGACAACGTGGGACACCGTTGGACACCGTGGGACACCGTTGGACACCGTTGGACATCGTTGGACACCGTGGGACAACGTGGGACAACGTGGGACAACGTGGGACAACGTGGGACAACGTGGGACAACGTGGGACAACGTGGGACAACGTGGGACAACGTGGGACAACGTGGGACAACGTGGGACAACGTGGGACAACGTGGGACAACGTGGGACACCGTTGGACACCGTGGGACACCGTTGGACACCGTTGGACATCGTTGGACATCGTTGGACATCGTTGGACATCGTTGGACACCGTTGGACACCGTTGGACACCGTTGGACATCGTTGGACACCGTGGGACAACGTGGGACAATGTGGGACAACGTGGGACAACGTGGGACAACGTGGGACAACGTGGGACATCGTGGGACAACGTGGGACAACGTGGGACAACGTGGGACAACGTGGGACAACGTGGGACACCGTTGGACACCGTGGGACACCGTTGGACACCGTTGGACATCGTTGGACACCGTGGGACAACGTGGGACAACGTGGGACAACGTGGGACATCGTGGGACAACGTGGGACAACGTGGGACACCGTGGGACAACGTGGGACACCGTGGGACAACGTGGGACAACGTGGGACAACGTGGGACATCGTGGGACAACGTGGGACAACGTGGGACAACGTGGGACAACGTGGGACAACGTGGGACACCGTTGGACACCGTTGGACACCGTTGGACACCGTTGGACATCGTTGGACACCGTGGGACAACGTGGGACAACGTGGGACAACGTGGGAAACCATGGAACAACGTGGGACAACGTGGGACACCGTTGGACATCGTTGGACATCGTTGGACACCGTGGGACAACGTGGGACAACGTGGGACAACGTGGGACAACGTCGGACAACGTGGGACAACGTGGGACATCGCGGGACAACGTGGGACAACGTGGGACAACGTGGGACAACGTGGGACAACGTGGGACACCGTTGGACACCGTGGGACACCGTTGGACATCGTTGGACACCGTGGGACAACGTGGGACAACGTGGGACAACGTGGGACAACGTGGGACAACGTGGGACAACGTGGGACAACGTGGGACAACGTGGGACAACGTGGGACAACGTGGGACAACGTGGGACAACGTGGGACAACGTGGGACAACGTGGGACACCGTTGGACACCGTGGGACACCGTTGGACACCGTTGGACATCGTTGGACATCGTTGGACATCGTTGGACATCGTTGGACACCGTTGGACACCGTTGGACACCGTTGGACATCGTTGGACACCGTGGGACAACGTGGGACAACGTGGGACAACGTGGGACAACGTGGGACAACGTGGGACAACGTCGGACAACGTGGGACAACGTGGGACACCGTGGGACAACGTGGGACAACGTGGGACAACGTGGGACAACGTGGGACAACGTGGGACACCGTTGGACACCGTGGGACACCGTTGGACACCGTTGGACATCGTTGGACACCGTGGGACAACGTGGGACAACGTGGGACAACGTGGGACAACGTGGGACATCGTGGGACAACGTGGGACAACGTGGGACAACGTGGGACAACGTGGAACACCGTTGGACACCGTTGGACACCGTTGGACACCGTTGGACATCGTTGGACACCGTGGGACAACGTGGGACAACGTGGGACAACGTGGGAAACCATGGAACAACGTGGGACAACGTGGGACACCGTTGGACATCGTTGGACATCGTTGGACACCGTGGGACAACGTGGGACAACGTGGGACAACGTGGGACAACGTGGGACAACGTGGGACAACGTGGGACAACGTGGGACATCGTGGGACAACGTGGGACAACGTGGGACAACGTGGGACAACGTGGGACATCGTTGGACACCGTTGGACACCGTGGGACAACGTGGGACAACGTGGGACAACGTGGGACAACGTGGGACAACGTGGGACAACGTGGGACAACGTGGGACAACGTGGGACAACGTGGGACAACGTGGGACAACGTGGGACAACGTGGGACAACGTGGGACATCGTGGGACAACGTGGGACAACGTGGGACAACGTGGGACAACGTGGGACAACGTGGGACACCGTTGGACATCATTGGACACCGTGGGACAACGTGGGACAACGTGGGACAACGTGGGACACCGTTGGACACCGTTGGACACCGTTGGACACCGTTGGACATCGTTGGACACCGTGGGACAACGTGGGACAACGTGGGACAACGTGGGAAACCATGGAACAACGTGGGACAACGTGGGACACCGTTGGACATCGTTGGACAACGTGGGACAACGTGGGACAACGTGGGACAACGTGGGACAACGTGGGACAACGTGGGACAACGTGGGACACCGTTGGACACCGTGGGACACCGTTGGACACCGTTGGACATCGTTGGACACCGTGGGACAACGTGGGACAACGTGGGACAACGTGGGACAACGTGGGACAACGTGGGACAACGTGGGACAACGTGGGACAACGTGGGACACCGTTGGACACCGTTGGACACCGTTGGACACCGTTGGACATCGTTGGACACCGTGGGACAACGTGGGACAA
The DNA here is from genome assembly GCF_910591885.1 of Bombus terrestris. NCBI lineage: Eukaryota > Metazoa > Arthropoda > Insecta > Hymenoptera > Apidae > Bombus > Bombus terrestris. The sequence goes on from NW_025963588.1 coordinate 482,726, forward strand.
CGTGGGACAACGTGGGAAACCATGGAACAACGTGGGACAACGTGGGACACCGTTGGACATCGTTGGACAACGTGGGACAACGTGGGACAACGTGGGACAACGTGGGACAACGTGGGACACCGTTGGACATCGTTGGACACCGTGGGACACCGTGGGACAACGTGGGACAACGTGGGACAACGTGGGACAACGTGGGACAACGTGGGACAACGTGGGACAACGTGGGACAACGTGGGACAACGTGGGACAACGTGGGACAACGTGGGACATCGTGGGACAACGTGGGACAACGTGGGACAACGTGGGACAACGTGGGACAACGTGGGACACCGTTGGACACCGTTGGACATCGTTGGACACCGTGGGACAACGTGGGACAACGTGGGACAACGTGGGAAACCATGGAACAACGTGGGACAACGTGGGACACCGTTGGACATCGTTGGACATCGTTGGACACCGTGGGACAACGTGGGACAACGTGGGAAAACGTGGGACAACGTGGGACACCGTTGGACATCGCTGGACACCGTTGGACATCGTTGGACACCGTGGGACAACGTGGGACAACGTGGGACAACGTGGGACAACGTGGGACAACGTGGGACATCGTGGGACAACGTGGGACAACGTGGGACAACGTGGGACAACGTGGGACATCGTTGGACACCGTTGGACACCGTGGGACAACGTGGGACAACGTGGGACAACGTGGGACAACGTGGGACAACGTGGGACAACGTGGGACAACGTGGGACAACGTGGGACAACGTGGGACAACGTGGGACAACGTGGGACAACGTGGGACAACGTGGGACATCGTGGGACAACGTGGGACAACGTGGGACAACGTGGGACAACGTGGGACAACGTGGGACAACGTGGGACACCGTTGGACATCATTGGACACCGTGGGACAACGTGGGACAACGTGGGACAACGTGGGACACCGTTGGACACCGTTGGACACCGTTGGACACCGTTGGACATCGTTGGACACCGTGGGACAACGTGGGACAACGTGGGACAACGTGGGAAACCATGGAACAACGTGGGACAACGTGGGACACCGTTGGACATCGTTGGACAACGTGGGACAACGTGGGACAACGTGGGACAACGTGGCACAACGTGGGACAACGTGGGACAACGTGGGACACCGTTGGACATCGTTGGACACCGTGGGACAACGTGGGACAACGTGGGACAACGTGGGACAACGTGGGACAACGTGGGACAACGTGGGAAACCATGGAACAACGTGGGACAACGTGGGACACCGTTGGACATCGTTGGACAACGTGGGACAACGTGGGACAACGTGGGACAACGTGGGACAACGTGGGACACCGTTGGACACCGTGGGACACCGTTGGACACCGTTGGACATCGTTGGACACCGTGGGACAACGTGGGACAACGTGGGACAACGTGGGACAACGTGGGACAACGTGGGACAACGTGGGACAACGTGGGACAACGTGGGACAACGTGGGACAACGTGGGACACCGTTGGACAACGTGGGACACCGTTGGACACCGTTGGACACCGTTGGACATCGTTGGACACCGTGGGACAACGTGGGACAACGTGGGACAACGTGGGACAACGTGGGACAACGTGGGACAACGTCGGACAACGTGGGACAACGTGGGACAACGTGGGACAACGTGGGACATCGTGGGACAACGTGGGACAACGTGGGACAACGTGGGACACCGTTGGACATCGTTGGACACCGTGGGACACCGTGGGACAACGTGGGACAACGTGGGACAACGTGGGACAACGTGGGACAACGTGGGAAACCATGGAACAACGTGGGACAACGTGGGACACCGTTGGACATCGTTGGACAACGTGGGACAACGTGGGACAACGTGGGACAACGTGGGACAACGTGGGACAACGTGGGACACCGTTGGACACCGTGGGACACCGTTGGACACCGTTGGACATCGTTGGACACCGTGGGACAACGTGGGACAACGTGGGACAACGTGGGACAACGTGGGACAACGTGGGACAACGTGGGACAACGTGGGACAACGTGGGACAACGTGGGACAACGTGGGACAACGTGGGACAACGTGGGACACCGTTGGACAACGTGGGACACCGTTGGACATCGTTGGACACCGTGGGACAACGTGGGACAACGTGGGACAACGTGGGACAACGTGGGACACCGTTGGACATCGTTGGACATCGTTGGACATCGTGGGACACCGTTGGACATCGTTGGACATCGTTGGACACCGTTGGACACCGTTGGACAACGTGGGACATCGTTGGACAACGTGGGACAACGTGGGACAACGTGGGACAACGTGGGACACCGTTGGACACCGTGGGACACCGTTGGACACCGTTGGACACCGTTGGACAACGTGGGACATCGTGGGACAACGTGGGACAACGTGGGACAACGTGGGACAACGTGGGACATCGTGGGACAACGTGGGACAACGTGGGACAACGTGGGACAACGTGGGACATCGTTGGACACCGTTGGACACCGTGGGACAACGTGGGACAACGTGGGACAACGTGGGACAACGTGGGACAACGTGGGACAACGTGGGACAACGTGGGACAACGTGGGACAACGTGGGACAACGTGGGACAACGTGGGACAACGTGGGACATCGTGGGACAACGTGGGACAACGTGGGACAACGTGGGACAACGTGGGACAACGTGGGACACCGTTGGACACCGTTGGACATCGTTGGACACCGTGGGACAACGTGGGACAACGTGGGACAACGTGGGAAACCATGGAACAACGTGGGACAACGTGGGACACCGTTGGACATCGTTGGACATCGTTGGACACCGTGGGACAACGTGGGACAACGTGGGGAAAACGTGGGACAACGTGGGACACCGTTGGACATCGCTGGACACCGTTGGACATCGTTGGACACCGTGGGACAACGTGGGACAACGTGGGACAACGTGGGACAACGTGGGACAACGTGGGACATCGTGGGACAACGTGGGACAACGTGGGACAACGTGGGACAACGTGGGACATCGTTGGACACCGTTGGACACCGTGGGACAACGTGGGACAACGTGGGACAACGTGGGACAACGTGGGACAACGTGGGACAACGTGGGACAACGTGGGACAACGTGGGACAACGTGGGACAACGTGGGACAACGTGGGACAACGTGGGACAACGTGGACACCGTGGGACAACGTGGGACAACGTGGGACAACGTGGGACAACGTGGGACAACGTGGGACAACGTGGGACACCGTTGGACATCATTGGACACCGTGGGACAACGTGGGACAACGTGGGACAACGTGGGACACCGTTGGACACCGTTGGACACCGTTGGACACCGTTGGACATCGTTGGACACCGTGGGACAACGTGGGACAACGTGGGACAACGTGGGAAACCATGGAACAACGTGGGACAACGTGGGACACCGTTGGACATCGTTGGACAACGTGGGACAACGTGGGACAACGTGGGACAACGTGGCACAACGTGGGACAACGTGGGACAACGTGGGACACCGTTGGACATCGTTGGACACCGTGGGACAACGTGGGACAACGTGGGACAACGTGGGACAACGTGGGACAACGTGGGACAACGTGGGAAACCATGGAACAACGTGGGACAACGTGGGACACCGTTGGACATCGTTGGACAACGTGGGACAACGTGGGACAACGTGGGACAACGTGGGACAACGTGGGACACCGTTGGACACCGTGGGACACCGTTGGACACCGTTGGACATCGTTGGACACCGTGGGACAACGTGGGGACAACGTGGGACAACGTGGGACAACGTGGGACAACGTGGGACAACGTGGGACAACGTGGGACAACGTGGGACAACGTGGGACAACGTGGGACAACGTGGGACACCGTTGGACAACGTGGGACACCGTTGGACACCGTTGGACACCGTTGGACATCGTTGGACACCGTGGGACAACGTGGGACAACGTGGGACAACGTGGGACAACGTGGGACAACGTGGGACAACGTCGGACAACGTGGGACAACGTGGGACAACGTGGGACAACGTGGGACAACGTGGGACAACGTGGGACAACGTGGGACAACGTGGGACACCGTTGGACATCGTTGGACACCGGGGGACACCGTGGGACAACGTGGGACAACGTGGGACAACGTGGGACAACGTGGGACAACGTGGGAAACCATGGAACAACGTGGGACAACGTGGGACACCGTTGGACATCGTTGGACAACGTGGGACAACGTGGGACCACGTGGGACAACGTGGGACAACGTGGGACAACGTGGGACACCGTTGGACACCGTGGGACACCGTTGGACACCGTTGGACATCGTTGGACACCGTGGGACAACGTGGGACAACGTGGGACAACGTGGGACAACGTGGGACAACGTGGGACAACGTGGGACAACGTGGGACAACGTGGGACAACGTGGGACAACGTGGGACAACGTGGGACAACGTGGGACACCGTTGGACAACGTGGGACACCGTTGGACATCGTTGGACACCGTGGGACAACGTGGGACAACGTGGGACAACGTGGGACAACGTGGGGACAACGTGGGACACCGTTGGACATCGTTGGACATCGTTGGACATCGTGGGACACCGTTGGACATCGTTGGACATCGTTGGACACCGTTGGACACCGTTGGACAACGTGGGACATCGTTGGACAACGTGGGACAACGTGGGACATCGTTGGACAACGTGGGACAACGTGGGACAACGTGGGACAACGTGGGGACACCGTTGGACACCGTGGGACACCGTTGGACACCGTTGGACACCGTTGGACATCGTTGGACATCGTTGGACATCGTGGGACACCGTTGGACATCGTTGGACATCGTTGGACACCGTTGGACATCGTTGGACACCGTGGGACAACGTGGGACAACGTGGGACAACGTGGGACAACGTGGGACATCGTGGGACAACGTGGGACAACGTGGGACAACGTGGGACAACGTGGGACATCGTGGGACAACGTGGGACAACGTGGGACAACGTGGGACATCGTGGGACAACGTGGGACAACGTGGGACAACGTGGGACAACGTGGGACATCGTTGGACATCGTTGGACATCGTGGGACACCGTTGGACATCGTTGGACATCGTTGGACACCGCTGGACATCGTTGGACATCGTTGGACATCGTTGGACACCGTTGGACACCGTTGGACACCGTTGGACATCGTTGGACACCGTGGGACAACGTGGGACAACGTGGACAACGTGGGACAACGTGGGACAACGTGGGACAACGTGGGACATCGTGGGACAACGTGGGACAACGTGGGACAACGTGGGACAACGTGGGACAACGTGGGACACCGTTGGACACCGTGGGACACCGTTGGACACCGTTGGACACCGTTGGACACCGTTGGACATCGTTGGACACCGTGGGACAACGTGGGACAACGTGGGACAACGTGGGACAACGTGGGACAACGTGGGACAACGTGGGACATCGTGGGACAACGTGGGACAACGTGGGACAACGTGGACAACGTGGGACAACGTGGGACACCGTCGGACACCGTGGGACACCGTTGGACACGTGGACATCGTTGGACACCGTGGGACAACGTGGGACAACGTGGGACAACGTGGGACAACGTGGACATCGTGGACAACGTGGGACAACGTGGGACAACGTGGGACAACGTGGGACATCGTGGGACAACGTGGGACAACGTGGGACAACGTGGGACATCGTGGGACAACGTGGGACAACGTGGGACAACGTGGGACAAAGTGGGACAACGTGGGACACCGTT